>NC_084480.1:60036645-60189145 GCF_030035675.1 Rhineura floridana | reverse complement strand
TTACTGCAAAGGATAACACCATACAGTTTGACCAATTTTGCCAGGCTATGATTTTTTTCATCTCATTATGTTCATTTATGCAAATTAAAAATTAGGGATGAACAGATCAGCCCATGTCCTTTTGCATGTGCAAGCAAATCTACTCTGCCCCATTTCCTCATTAATCTGCAGTTTATTTATTTATTTTAACTCTGTAAATAAATACAAAAAAGTATGTAATGATGTATTTACATGCATGTTTTTCTAATCCACACATTAGTCTGGGACGTGTTGATCAGGTCAATGTGCATCATAATACATGAAGACTGAATTCCTCAATTATATATATTAAAAACTGGGCTTTGCCCAGCTACGTAAAATAAATGGCCAGACAAAACTATTTGCAGAGTCATAAATTAACAAATTCTCTGTTTGATTAGGCATATTAAATGGCATTAATGTATTTGTTCTCATACAGTTTTTGCATTCTCTGTGTGTGGTGAGTATGGCATTGTTGATAATCAAATACAGCTCTCCATAACATAGAGCCTGTAGGTCAATTGTACTCAAATTCTCATCATTACATACATTGAAAATAAAAGTTAATGGAAATTGAGAGCAGTCAAAGGGGAATGAGCAAGACAATAAAAATAAAGATATAAAATCAAATGACTAAATATAGGTCATTTTAGCAGGCTTGACAGCAGAAGTGGTTGAATATATGAAAATACCACGAGCCAACTTAGATGATCAGGCTAACAGAAAGTAGATGATAGATAGAAAGATGATAAATGTGTAAGTGGCCACAGGAAAGCAGAGTTCTAATATCATAATATGTTGTATTATCATAATAAATTTTATATGCATACAATTACTGAATATAGGTTTACAGGACAGTTCAAACCCTGGCTGGGCAGTGCCAGAGTGAGACTGAGCAGCAGAGCCGATCAAGTGATGACAATGAGGCTGTCTTGGAACTACTGGATCCCAGGCTGGCTCAGCCCTCCCAACCCCAGAATGCCCTGTTATATATACCTCCACCCACTCATGAATAGAGATGGTGGATAACTTTGATTCAGTTTGTATGTAATGCCGAATCTATCAAATCCACATTTTCTGAAACAATATGAGATCCAAAACAGCCATGCCTTGAAATTTGCACTTATCTGAATTTTGCAATGCAATTTTCCAGCCAACCAGTGTTTACAAAAATGCTTATTTGTAAACATATTTATGTGCATAAAATGAACTCATTAGTGAAAATAACAAACAAAATGCATTAGATTAGGATAAAGTGCTTGCAAATATGTGTAGATTAGTCAAAATGGCAGACAGAATGTGTTATTAGGAGAAATTAACTAACATGCTGAGAAACTTTCATGATTTTTTTTAAAATTACAAATTGCTACAGAAATGTGGAGAACCCAATTTACAACTGGAAAAATTAGAAATGCAGAGAACTAAAATCCATCTCTGCTCATGAGGAATGAGTAAATGAAATGGGGAGTTCTACATTGGGAGACCCCTGCACCCAAACCAACTCCCTCAGCCTGATGCAAAGGCTTAGTTAACCACATGCACACACACCAATTCACACAAGCCTTTAGAGCAGACACAGTAAGGTTTTGAACTTTACTAAGTGTCGCATATCTACCACAACAAGCTAGGGAAGTCGTATATATAGGAAGCTGGGCCCAATGTCCTGTGGGACCCTGCAGAGTTGCGTAGCGGAATGGAGAGTTTTGAGCGAGCTTATGTGTGTGTGTTTGAATCTTTGCTAAGATTCTACCTTCCCTGCAAATTAGTCAGAGACTTTAAGCTTTAAAATAAGAAATAACTACTTTATTCTGGAAGTATATGTTTGATAGGAAAGAGTCCTATATCTAGCTACCTAGCTATGGTGGAGCAGCAAGCACTGATCCCAGTACTCGCCCTCATGCTGGTGGAGAGGGAGTGACAAAGGAAAAATGTCTGCTCCCCTCTCAAGAGAAAGAAGACTGGGAAGAAAGGAAGGGACTGGGATCAACATCCTTTGCATATCAGTCTAGCAGGAAGGGAGAGGCAGCAGGAGATCAAAGGGATAGGTATAGCCTAGCAACCAAGAGGTCTCCTCTCTAGCTACCCTTTTTAACCCCATGCAGCCTCAACCCACAAGTTGGAGTTGAACCTCATACATTCCAACAGTATATATGTTGGCTGATATGGGTGAGGGGCAAGCTGCTTGCCTTAAATATGAATCAGGACTCTTTGACTAGTGTAGCCAAACACAGAAACTCCTTGAGGAGAACAGTTTGGCATTCAAAAGAAGATTCCCAATTCCCCCCTGCTAGCTTCTCAAGGGGAAGTTCTCTCTTTGCAGGATGTGAAGGCCATTAGGGATGGATGGATCTCTATGTCGGGCCTCCGTCAGTTTCACATGTGTTAATTCATAAATCTGTTTTGCCCCATTTCTACATTAATCTGTGGATTTTGTAAAAAACAGGAATAAAATCTCTGCCCACCAAATGCAGACTTAGATAATATTTGAATATATTTTCATACAAAATAAGCATCTCCAAATATGTTTCAGCTCAAAATATGCATTTGTAAACATAATTTAGTCTAAAAAAGTAACAAACTACATTTTAAAATGCATATTTTAGAATAAAATGTTTGAGCCAACATTCTGAAATCCAGATTAGTGCAAAATCCAAGGGATAATTAGCCTGGTAGCACAGATCAGGTAAGTTTGCAGTGGAATTCTCAAAGAATGAATTAATTGAGCATCCCTAATAACAGGTCATGGAGGCAGGTCTGGTGGCAGCCTCAATAGGGGCTTCTTCTTTAACTCTTCCCTTGTTATGCTTCTTTGAAAATTGGAGAAAACACTGCAGTATCTTCTTCCACCTAAGATTTTGGAGATTGACCTATCACTCCCATGAACTCTGGAAGAAAATGGCAGTGAGCTTTTCAGCCATGGATGGTGGAATCATATTCAACCCTCATGCGGCAGCATCTTCTCTAGTTTTCAAAGAAGCATGGATGAAGGAGCTACTGCTGGAAGAGTCTGCTATCCCAACTTGACAATTGACATTAGCTTCCCAACTGGTGACCAGTAGGGGTGGTGTGCAAACAGAATTATGGTGGGTGGGCAACTGAAGATGAGCTGTACTTCTCACCCCAGTTTTGTTACAGAGGTCAGTGTCACATTTCACCTTTTTGAACAACCCAACTCATTTTACCTTCCATGGGTCTGGATCTTCACTTTCCAGCACTGAATATCAGAAAGCTGTGGGAAGCTGAACAGAAGAATACAGATCTGGAACATAGGGATGGAGGATAATTTTATTTGATCCACATTTGTCAGTGAAATGACCTAATATGTGGAAGTGACCTATTTCCTACTTCTTTGAATTCTGAGATACAGTTCTTGGCTCAAAAGATGTACCAAAATGGGTTTTTAAAAGGTATATATTTTAGGATAAAATACATTTTAAAATGTATATTTTGATTTAAAATCATATTTAAATACATGTCTTGTGATAAATATATATTTCATTACATATTTAAATACAAATATTCATACTAATTGCTTGTTTTTAAATCCACAGATTCATGTGGGAATGGAATGGAACAGAATTATGAATAAGAACATGTGAAACTGACAATGACCAGAAATAGAGTGATCCATCCATCCCTAGTGGCACAGCAGCGCCTGTAACATATACATTTTATTTCAATTTGGATGTTAAGTAAGTGTCCCTCACAGTGGGTTTGCAGAGAAGAATGTACATATACAGTGGGTGGTAGTGAATGCAATGGTAGATGTGTCTATTGGCACCACTTACTAGCATTGTGTGATATTTTTTTACCACTCCCTGGGCAAATACAATCACTTTATGTCTGGATGGTTACCTATCTCATTGACTTGTCACAGCTTGATATTGTCATCAGAGCAGGAAAAGGAGGGTCATTTTCAGTTTACATCAGGTGCTGACTTGCAGACATGAAACACCCATCAATGAGCAAGTGTCACAGGGAGCACTTTTCTATCACCTCCCCCACCTCAAACATAATGCTTTACAATGGAGGCAATTCAGAGTGAACTGTGCTGCAAGTCATCAGGTGATGAACATACATGCTGACCCTTGTGAGTTCAGTTTGATTACAAGTATAGGCTGTGACTATGGGGAACAGCCAGTGTAGCATAGTGACTTTGCTCAGAGACTCTACTTGAATATGAAACTCACAAACCTACCTATCAAGCTTGTTACTGCTCTGAATTGCTTGTTGAATGGATGTGATACAGATATAATAATATTGCAATTTCCCTTCTGTGCACATTATTATTATTAATATTAATAATAATATTAATACTACTAATAATATTTATTAGTTGCTTGATACCTGAAGGTCTCCAAGAAACTTACAACAATGTTAAAACAAAAACAACTATACTATAAAAACAAAACTATAAAACAATACACTCATGCAACCACAGGAAGCTTTGGTAGCATATTAATAACAAATAACATGTCTATCAAATGCCTGGGGAAAAAGGTACTTCTTTACCTGGTACTGAAAAGATATTAATGAAGGTGCCTGGTGGACCTTACTGGGAGCGTATTCCACAGATGGGGAGCTGCAACTGAAAAAGCCCTCTTCCTTGTCACCACCCTCTGAGCCTCCCCCACAGAGGGGACCTGGAGAAGAGCCTCAGAAGAAGATCTAAGGGCCCAAGTAGGTTCATATCGGGAGAGGCGTTCCAGAAAAGCTGTAAAGAGCTTTATAGGTCAAAAGCAGCACTTTAAATTAGGCTCAGAAGCATACAGGCACCTAGCGTAATTGTAACAGAATTGGTATTATATGCTCTGTTCGCCTTGAACCCATCAACAATCAGGCAGCCACATTCTGCACTAATTGAAGCTTGCAAACCATTTTCAAAGGCCACCAGCCTAAGCTGATTGAAGGTACTTCATGACACTGAGGCCACCTGTGCCTCCAGTGAGAGCAATGGATCCAGGACAACTTCCAAATGATGATGCCGCTCCTTCAGAGGTAGTGTGACCCCATCTAGAGCAAGTCACACACCACTCAGCCGGTCAGAGGAATAACCCACCAACAGCATCTCAGTCTTCATTGGATTATTATTGACCCTCATCCAGTGCATTATTGTAACCAAGCACTGATTCAGCGCATCCACTGCTTCACCTGAAGATAAAAATGAGAAATAGGGTTGCATGTCATCAGCATACTGATGACAATACACTCCAAAACTCCATATGACCCCACTCAACGGTTTCATGTAGATGTTAAATAACATGGGGGACAAAACTGACCCCTGCAGGACCCCATACTAGAGAGCCCACAGAGCCGAGCAGTGCTCTCCAAAAACCACCTTCTGGAGCCATCCATCCAAGTAAGAATAGAACCACCTCAATGCAGTGCCCCCACCTAGACAGTTGTCCCAGAAGGAAGCCACAGTTTATGGTATTGAAAGATCAAGTAGAAACAACAGAGACACACTCCCCCTGAAACAGGTAGTTGTACAGGGTGATCAAGGCTTGAATCCCGACTGAAATGGATCTAGAAAATCTATCTCCTCCAAGAGTACCTGGATCATGCTTTCAAGAAACTTGCCCAGAAAGGGGATATTTGCCACTGGTCTAAAATTGTTAGGATCTTCCAGATCCAAGGAAAGCTTCTTTGGGAGTGATCTTACTACCATCTCCTTCAGACAGCCTGGGACCACTCCTTCTTAGAGATAAGCATTTATTGTTTCTCTCCCCCATCCAGCTGTCCCCTCCCTGCTAGATTTTATCAGCCATGAAGGGCAAGGGTCTAAGACACAAGTGATTGAGCAACTCATCCAATGACATTGGACAAGAAAGAGCTCCAGACACCCCACCTGGATCATCAGCATCAACAATGTCCAAATCCTGGTGGATGGAACTGATTTTTTCCTCAAAATGCTTAGCAAACATGTCACAGCAGGCTTTAGATGGCTCTACCACCTCCCTAAGGTCAGTATGTAATAAACCCTTAGCCACTCTAAATAGCTCTGTTGGATGGCAAATTGAGGACGCAATGGAGACAGAGAAGTAAGTTTAAGTAATAAAGAAAAATGGGCACTGTCCAGACCAAAAAACAATAGTACCTAGACGGTGCTGCCTTTTAAAAACAGAGATGATGAACTTGTCATTGCAAGAGTCCAGAGAATTCCAGGGAAGTGACATGGGCAGCAGGCTATCAGGGCCTTCAGGATGTGTGTGCAGCTTCCTTGTATGGTGAACTATTGAACTGCAGGTGGTAACTTCACAATGAAGTCCCTTTGAACCCTGGACCTATTCTGCCCACACTGGCTAGCCATTTGATCTTCCTGGGCAAGAATTATAAAAGACATCCTGTTCCCCGTAACCCTTGGTTGAACAATATTGTCCTCCTGAACTCTGGTGTGTTCCAGTATACTTGGTTATTTTTTGGTTCTAACTCCTGACTTGTTCTTCAGTTCTGATTCCTGGCATGTCCTTCATTTCTGACTTGCTTTCCAGTCCTGCCTCTTGGCTTATCCTTTGATTCTGACTTCTCGCTTGCCCCATGGCTTCTGCTTTTTGATTTCTGGCTCTGGATCATTAGACTGTTGCCCAACCCTAACACTCTCAGTGAAGGTTGGCACAGGTATCACAGCAGTCTGGAAGGCTGGACTCTTCCCTGCCCAAAGCCCTGAACCCAAGATCTTTCTCACTTGACCAAACCCAGTATGAACAACTTGATAAAAACTATTTGGAACATTTTACTTTGTTGCCTGATCAGAAGGATAATAACTAAACATTGCATTTATAACCATATTTTGTACACATTAACAACATTCCTGAAGGATTCTGGAATCTACAAGTCTAAACATTATTTACATTTAATTACGCAAAATCAGATCTTACCAAGTTACTCCATTAGATTTCTCCAAGGCCAGTTGTTTATGTAAGCTCTGGATCATTAATATGCAGCTACTTTCATAATTATAAAGCTGTCTGATAAGAAACCTGCTGCCTAGGACAGATATAGAAAACTGTAGATATTTAAAGATATAATCCTCAATTCAGACCACTGTAGCTTTTGGAATTACATGAAAATGTGGGATTACTTCTGAATGCACACAGCAGAAATGCTAGTAGCAAATCATTTCACAGTAAGTGCCACTAAGAACAGGGAAGAAAGTGGAGGGGAAAAAATGCTGGTGGCACTTTTGTTGCCATTTTTTTTTTTAGAAAAAGTAGGTCGACTGCTCAGTGACAATGTTCAGTTTTCCTAAGTGTGAAAACTCCCTCTGATAGCAAACTCAGGTGGTGAGTACTGGTAGGACTGGAGCCCAAACAGGGTCACTGAAAAATGAGAAGCCTCTGGTTTGGGGAATCCCAATGTTTCCAATATTACAAAATAAAATAAACTCTAAGCCCATCCCCAGATAGCTCAAGAAGGAAGGCATGCTCAGTAGCTGTCGAATGTTGAGTGTCTGTTAGGAGAGAAAAAGGGAGAGAATGGGGGAGGAGAAGGAGTGGGATGCTTGCATGGAGGGAGTGACTGGCCGGAACCCTGACCACTTGAAAGAAAGCTGAGCTCTTGAATTTTCTACCAGTTTCACCTTTGAAATTATTTACTTGGAACATTTTTCATGGCCCTTTGATGATTTCAGGGCTGTGTACAACATAAAACAAATACAATGAAAACTAAAATAAAAACAGCAGATAAAAATGTCTAAATCTAACCCACCTATGTCATCATCAGTTTATGGGATTTCTGACACCCACAGATTTGGTGAAGGAAAAGATAAAGAGCCAAGGAGATGGACCTGTTCCAGCCTCCTAAGATTGAAGGCGAGAGACAACATCCACTGTCTATGGCAAAGGGGAAATTGCAGCAGCTTCTTTTCATGTTCACTCTCCTAAGTCTTTTGCATTTGCAACCCCAGCAGAGTGGCCTTGATGGAGGAGCAGATTTGAGTGTTTAAGGATAGCCTCAGGACTAAATAATAAACCTGAAGAAGAGCAAGTGAACAACCTCATTTACTTAATGGGAGACCGGGCAGATGATATTCTGCTTTCATTCCAACAGAGTCCAGATGATCTAAAAAATGACACTGTGATGGGAGATTTGAGCATTTCATTGTGAGGCGCAATGTAATATATGAGAGACCAAAGTTTAATTCACATGGGCAAGAGGAGGGAGAGCCTGTAGATGAGTTCATTACCTCTCTGTACTCACTAGCTGAACATTGTGAATATGGCATGCTACACGATGAGATGATCAGGGACAGGATTGTTGTGGGAGTCACAGATCACATACTGTCTGAAGACTTAACAGTTTCTCAAGAGAGAATGTAGCCCTTGGGCTGAAAGAAGTTTCCCATGCCTGGTCTCTGAGGACACCAGGGTCATTTTTTTTTGAATACTCGATTTCAATATGGGTATAGATTATATGTTCCTCCAAGGGGGGAAAGTGGAATCAGGATTACAAATAAACTAATGTTGTATGACTTCTCAGCAATCAATGTTTATGTAAGAACAGCAGTGCCAATCCTAGTATAGATGTTCATACTTTTATTGCGCAATGAGTGGTACATGGCAATGAAACTACAGGCACATGCTGAGTAAGGAAAATAATGATGAGCATTGGAAGACCTTCTCCCTGGTAGAAATTGGCACAAATAGTGCAATTTTCTCCCTGGAACTTGCATTCCCATTCCCATTCCCCAAGGGGAATGAGTACCCCACCAGGGATCTAGAGCACCTTTCATCACCTTGATCATCTCAGCTGATTTCCCTACCACTGCAAGCTAGTTGCTGGGCCTGGGGGGGCAGGGGAAGTGAGTAGTAGGGGTAGTAGAGGTGGTACAGATAGTACATGAGGCAGGTGTTCTGTGAATGCTCTTGAACCTTTTGTCAGTGCTTAAATCAGCTACTTCCAAAAGCTTGGCCTTTTAGGAGCAACCTTGGGATGCTCATACATCCCTAATCTCCACACTGTGAAAAAAACTCACATGATGGTTTTTACAGACAATAGTGCTGTTAATGGCACAGAACAGACCAAACACTTCTTTTCTGATCAGTACGCAATTCTCGCTTCATCATTCTTACAACTTCTGGAATAGCTTTTGCCTGATTCTAGATGTTTTTGGCCATGTGGGGAGAAGGTGAAGCTGAAACAACCAAGAAACCAGTAGTAACTTTAAATAAGCCTCTACATGCCTTTTTTTAAACCAAATTATCTTGCTAGCTTGCCCTGTGAATCATTGTCTCTCTAGGCCCCCCCTCTACTCTGTTATTTTTGTGTAATTCAGAAAAAGTTAACCTGGCTGTTCAAAAGCAGCAGTCGGTACTAGTGTGTCTTTAACACAGTAACAACACATGTCAAACTGCTGTGGAATCTCTGCACTTACCCTCAGAGTTTTTTTATAACAAATCTGCAAGCACTTTTCCCTAAAAGCACCTTTCAAGTGATCTGCCTTTTACTAAAATGTGGCTGCTCCTGTGTACTTATTTTTAAAATGGCTTGACAGAATTGCTAATGTTCTCATTCCTTCAGGATATTTCCTAATACTTGTAGCCTTTTCATGTTTCTAATTAGGCCAGTAATGGTCCCTGAAGTTAAACCAATTAAAATTATTTACTGTGACACACAGTGTGAAGATAATTATCTGATATCTGAATCCAACTTCTGCTTACTTCGCAACATTACTTAATAGGAAACAGAGAAACTGATGCCTATGCTTTCATTTTACTTGTCTACCAAATGTGTTTGCCCTATAGCAAACTGTTTAAATAAAGCATTAAAATCTTTGTGGTGCTAATCAAAATGTTTAAAATCCACTCACACTCCCTTTATAATTCTGAGAAGCATATAAAAACTCTTGCACATTACCTTGTACATTATGGGCTGCTGACCAATGTAGTATTATATCCGCATTATATACAGATAATGCAGCATCCACAGTTTTTTTTAAAAAAGTTGTTCACGTTCAGGGTTTTCTTTCTCTTAAAAGACCCTCTTCCTTTTCCAGTGCTATCCCCCCCCACCACATACTCCCACACCACCACCTCTTCTACCACCTTAATATTATTTTTCTGGCTAAGCTGGAAGAATTAATGAGATAATAATTCTAATTTTAATAATTATATATTTCAGATTTCACCAAAATTCATTTTTGGCTTTGCTGCAAAGGAAACACAAGTGTATTTGGAACTGAAAGTTCTAGAGCAGGTAAAATACAATGTATGTCATTAGTCTGATAATAGTACATGCAAAAATACTGGGACTGGGACCCCATGCTTGACCCTCTCAACAGAGAGGCTGCAGTTAATCTTGCAGCCTCCTGCATCAGCTCCTGGCTGGGTCAGGGGGCATCTTTTATTTTTTATTTATTTTATTTTATTTTTGCTATATTGCTAAGTACTTTAATGTTGCCTGCTAATGGATGTTATATTTATAGTGTTGAAAAGGGGTTTGTGTTTGCTGTGATATTTGTTGTTATGTTACTATTTTATTGCTGTGTTATTATTTTTGTTATTATAAAATTGTTTTCTAATTGTTGTTTACTTTGCTGTAAGCTGCTTTGACCACAATTTTTTGTGGAAAAGCGGCATACAAATAAAAAGGAGGAGGAGGATAATAAAAGCCCAGCTACCGGGCTATGTTCAAGGTTCTAGTTTTGGTGTACAAAGCCCTATACAGGTTGGACCAGGATACCTGAAAGACTGTCTTATCCCTTATATACCCAGTCAATCACTGTGCTCTGCAGGTGAGGGCCTCCTGCAGATACCATCTTTTCAGGAGGTCTGTTCTGCACAAGATAGGAAACGGACCTTTAGTGTAGTGGCACCTACTCTTTGGAATTCCTTTCCCTTAAATATTAGGCAGGCACCATTTCAGTTATCTTTTTGGTGCTTACTGAAGACCTTCCTCTTTCAACAAGCCTTTTAAGTTGAGACCTTATCCTAGTCTGTGTCTGTGTTGGAATTGCTTTTTAAAAGGGTTTTCAACCTTTTCTTTTTTTAAAAAAAAGATGTTTTTAAAGCTTTTTAAAAATATTTTTAAAGATGTTTTGTTTTAATATATTTTAAAGTCTGTTTTTATGATGTTTTAAAGTGTTTTTACTGCTTTTGTTTCCCACCCTGGGATCCTGCTGGGAAGAAGGACGGGATATAAATCAAATAATAAATAAATAAAAATAGCAAGTTTAGAAATGACGCCCCGCTCGCTGCACAGCTGATGGGCAGGGCATAATTGCAGATGGGGGCAAAGTGTCTTATTTCGCCCCTCAACTGCAAGTAAGAATTCTGCCTAAGCATACAGTACAACTTGTGGAAGAGTTCACACAGGGAACTCTTCAGCAGAGCAGAAGAGGGTTAACCCTTTTTTTGAACCACATAGCAATAGCCCTTCAGTAGTGTCAGGGAATATGGGATAATTAGTTATAAAGGGTTCCACTTCATACGTTTATGCATGACTAGAAGCATAACGCTTTGTTGTAGCCCCCCCTTTTTAGTATATATTCTCATTTGCTTTCCTTGAAAATAAGAGTGCAAATATGTCTATAAAAGTTGTTGGTTTGAGAGCTATATGATATTCATACTGTATTAGAGATTGTCATGTTCTGGTCCAATCAACAGAGCAATCATTATAGTCAGTTTAAATACTACTGCTTCCATGGGAAACTGCCCCAAAGTACTTAAACCCCATTTGACGAGTGCAATGTTTGAAAAACCCTCCCATGTGTATTTGCACCACACACCCCTAGTGGCTTTTTATAAGAGCTTGGTTCAAGTCAAGCAACAGTATTGGTAGGATGGCCACAGCTGGCTGTTCACTAACAGTGTCCGTCCATTCTAGAGCAAGGTATGTGGCAACTGTGGAGAGGACCTCAACTGTAGCTCCCTGTCTACCCCCGAAAAGGCCTCATGCCAAGCTGAACATATTGGGAAAATCAGAAATTAGGTTTGAGGTGCAGCCTAGGTGTCCAGCCAGCCAGCTAGCTGTAGTGTACACAGCAATATTTCTGTTCCTCTGGGTCTGTATTCATCCTTTGCCATCAAGTAATCAAAAAAAAAGAAGAAGAAATAGCCACTATGATGATGTGTTTAGTGAGTGCTTTAAAAGAGTAAGGGGTAGCCATTTTTTTCAGATCGCTTTCAGTTATCTCTTTGTTTTACTCTTTAGCAATAAGCACCCAATCCTGCTCTACTCATTTACAGTGACTGCAGAATAAACAAATTCTTACTGCAGGAAAATAAACATGCTTCTTTATTGCTGGCTGAGTAGACAGCACAACTGAAACTGAAAAGCAGAGCAAAGCAAAGCAAAGTCCAAGGGGTGGAGTCTAACTCTGTCCCATGATACAAAGTTCTAACATTTAATTCTTCAAAGGTCATGTTCCTATACAGGCTGGTTTTTTTAGGATCACTTAAGTAATTATAGGGTGACTGTGATCATGAAAAATCCACCCTCAGTCAGGGAATATCTTGAGTGAGCAGACTTTTGGGGCCTCTTCCAGATGAGGCTTATTTAAAGAATTCTTCAGATGGTCCTATTCTTAAATTGCCCATTGTCAAAACAAGCTTTCATTCTTTAAATGGAGGTTGTCATTGTCACAAATTAAAAAGAAAATTTAACCAAGAAATCTGGTGTGTGTGTGTGCGCACGTGTGTGCGTGCGCTATAGGCCTCGTGGGAGGGAACTGGCAGCCAGTTATCAGCTGCCAACAGAACTTATATTGTTCTCATTAACATAAAAAGAGGTGGGCAAACACTGCAGCCCCATTAGTGCCCTCCTGCTAATGATAAATCCACCGCTGTGAACCCCCCCAAATACCCCAAATTTTGGGGGCAGAAGCCCCACCACAAATCTGGTGAAAGTTCTTTGTGAAGAACTTTCTTGCCAGAAAAATATCAGATCCATATCACTGCAGTTTAAAAACTACCCCATTTCATAATACTGTAATGAATTTCTGCAAGAGGGCTCCTGTTTTCAAGAATTAAAACACTTAAAGTACAGAATTAACTGATGTCCTAAAACCAGAGTTGTAGAAGACGTACAAACCACTTAAAGTAAAATAAAGCCAAGGAGATTGCTTTCACATGGAATTTGGTTTGCCAAGGTACTCTTGTATGCATAATACAATCATTTTCAAGCTGTATCTTGCTGAAGTAATGCATAACACAACAGCTTCATGGATACTAAACCAAATGCTACATCTGACACTCTAGTTTGAATTACATTACACAAAAGTAAGTTCCAAAAATGACTTCTTAAAATATATATAGAACTGGGATGTTTCTTCATGCAATATCACATTTATTTCTCTAGTTTGTCAGTATAGAGACACCCGGGACATTGTTTTGCAGCTTACCACAGCTAATTAATAATTGTCTACTTGCAGTGCTATTGAGAGCCTGTGGATATGTGCCAACTCCTGGCACCAAGGAGTTAAAAACTCCTCGGTCTGCACTTTGTAAAGTTTGCTCCAATGCCCTTTTAGACAATGACAAGCTGTTAAGTGTAAAACTAATTAACATTTCAAAAAACTGGTGTTAATCAGTAGTGCTTAGATTCATCTGGAGCACTCTTTTGCAGATTTCCCCCCTCTTGTTTTTTACGCTATAACTTTTAAGTTACTTCTGTTCAGTGCATATCAAACACACACACACACACGGAACCAAGAAAAACTGGTCATGCTTCAAATTCCCTTCTGAGAAGTCTCCATTAATCTGAAGTAAGTTATCTGCCATTTTTTTTCCAGATCCATTTTGAAATCTGCTGTTACTGCAGTGCACATTTGTTCAGTATACGAATTCTGTGAAACAAGGCCCCACTGCAACAGGGGATTTGTAGTGCTTATAACGGGGGAAATTAATTATTATTCTGATACAACTTACAAATGTGTTTTTGTTGAAGCTATAATATCACAGTATGAATCCACTGAATCATTACAATGCATTTGAATGTACACAAGAATCATTAAGATGTGTTTGAATGTACATATTTAAAATGCAAATATATTCATTTCAAAAATATAGAATGATATTGCCCCCACATCTGCAAAAAAGACGCATGAGGCAAAGTGTTGGCAGAAAGGTTATATTTATTAATGTAACAACTTGAATAACAGCAAACCAAATTAACCAAATTCAGAAAGTACAGACAGGTGAGGATTTTGTCTAAAGCATGTAAACAGCTGAAATCTGTGGCTCCCCAGCCAAGGGATGGGAGAAAATTCACCCACCCTGCTTGGTGAGCCTTGGGTATGTGAACTCAACATGTGCAGCCAGGCCTTGCTGTCCAGCAATCACCAAAATGCACGTCAGACCTAAAAGGCACCTCCAAGGGCCACCACACACACTACAATGGCAAGAGCCTAAAGGGTGCCCCAACCCAATAATTTCTCAGTGTACCTAATGCTGATGTATTTAACTTCCTCACCTGTCCACACTAACACACAATGCACACCTCTCCCCATATGTTAATCAGAATTTCCAAGCAGTCTGTGGCAATCCTAAAGGCCAATCAAGGAATCCTCTGTCTCCAGTTCCTACTCAGCCCCTAAAACTGATAACTAGCAAATGTCCACACTGCATAGGGGGGGAAGGGCAGAACAGGGTTATAAAGCCACTCCCCAGCCCCTAATTGATAGGCCCTGAAGGCCTATGTTGCTTCCCCTCCAACCTCCTCCCTTTGGGAGACCATCTCTCCAGTCTCCTTTGTAATGCGGGAGGGATCAGGACAAGCACGCACCTGCTCTAAGACTGGGAATGATATTTTGATAGTGTTAGGTGAATTTCCTTCTTCAGTTTGGAAGCCTGGCTTGAACAAGGGCCAACTCATGAAACCCCAAATTGGCCCTGCATTAAACTGTGAGCAGCAAAAGGATCTTCTGACTTGTCTGTGTCATGGTCAAATAATCCCCAAAGAAACAATGAAGGAAACAGTAAAAGTAATAATCTTCATCAGATTGTAGGCAGCCATTGCATCCAAGGGTCAGCTATTATGTTACATATTTTTAATTAATCACACACTCAGGAATGATCTGGGATCTAGCAAGTTTAAGTTTGAGACCAGTTTGTTTTAAAATTGGATAGCACTTGTATTGTAATTTAGCAGAAGTATGAATAGACCATAGGGGAGAAAGGGAATGAACTTTCCCTCCCCTTAATTTTCAACAGCATTGTCAGAATATCACTTGACAACTTCCTAAAAAACAGTAGAAAAGCATATGTATTATTCTTTCTTTCTTCAACCCAGCCGCAAGTGACAACACAGCTAAGTACTAGGTGGCCTACCTTTGATAATTTGGATTTAGAAAACATGGAGCAAATGCTTGTTTTTCTGCCCTGAACAAAATTAATCTGTAAGGGAAAGTCACACATCTTCTCAGATTTCAACAATGTACAGCTTCTAGAGCTCCAAAAGCAGTGATCAATCTTCCCTAAAGTACTGCTGTTACAAACTGAGTGGTAAATTTCATCCTGAGATTTTCACATGGTTAGAAGTGATATTTGAAGGGAGGCTGCCACCGCCAACTGGCCTTAAAATGTAGTCTTTCTAGAAAGAAGTGCCATTAAAACACATCACACACATTCACATGAACAGATACACACATTAAACATTCTGCTTTAGAAGAAGAACGCTGCCTTAAGAAATACTAGGAAATGGCATAGAGGGCAAAATCAACTGACAGTGCAATCCTAACCATGCCTACTCAGAAGTAAGTCCTATTGAATTCAGTGGGGCTGACTCCTAGGTAGGTGTATATTGGATTGCAACCTTAGTCTGTTGAGTACTTTGATCCTTGAATGGGCCCAGCTCCTTCATAATAAAACTGAATTGTAGAGATCAAGCTGCACACAGAAAGAAAAAAAGAAAGAAAGGACTCACAGGTGAAAAATTAAAGAAAGGAACAACAAAATGTCAAATTTATTCATTCCTATCTCACTTTTGTAACCACTCGAAGGAACTCAAAACTATTAAAACAATAAAAACAACAATAAATAGCAATAATGATCTAAACTGGAAACCACTACTACCAGTCATTTTTAAAACTGCAGCAGTGACATAACCTTTAAAAAAAGAACTTCAGATGTGTCTGCAGAAATAAGATCATCTGCTGCCTGCCTAAAAGTGATCATTAAAGGATTGCATTATCTCTCTTGTTCCAAATTCAGGGCATCACAGCCAAAAAGGCCCTTCCTCTGCTGTGCACCGGCCATACCTCAGATAGCAAAGGCACTAGGAATGGGTGGATCAGTCTAGTCCTTTTCAAGCTTTTATTAAGTGTATCTCTAAAGAGGCTGCAGGGCCATGTGTGATAACCCTGATCTTCCACCTCTACCTGAGTGGGAAGGCCTGAGTGGAATAGTAAGCATGTTTGACTGAATGTGATTACAGTCCTCCCCACTATAGGACACCCTGTGTGATCAGGGCTCCCAATCACAGGGGGGACTGTAACCATATTCAGCTTAACATACTTACATCACCATCATCATTATTTAGACTTGTTAGTCACTTGTTACCTAAAACATCTTCAAGCAATTTACATTTAAAAGCATAAATATAAATACATTATACCATTACACATGTTCAAACCTACAATTCATATATTCACTAATAGGCAAAAAAAAAACCCTTGAATTTTAAGAACGTACCTATAGCCAACAGACATTTCTATCAAAATTTAAAAAGCAGGGGAATTGGGCAGCTAGAGTGAATGCACCAGGGGAGCAGGAGACCTAACCTCCTCGCTGAGAAATTGTACTACCCTACAAATTTGTAAAAATGTAAACACAATTTGGGTTGGTCTTTCATAGTCCAATCCACTTTCTGTATAGCTTGAAATAATTTGGTAACACATGCCTCTGAGCATATGGTCGGGGCTGGTGCCAGAGGGCAGCCAGGTTGAGCCCTGGCCGGGGCCCCCTGAAGAGCCCCTCCCTAGGGTGGGTGGGTAGCACTCCCTTCCATGATCTGTGGCAACATTGGCTCCCGGCCCTGCTGCTGTTTGCAACAGGGACCTCACAGGCATCCCCCCTGTGATGCCTGCCTGCATGCCCCACCTACCTCTCCCTTGACGTAAATGCTGGTTGCACTGCAGGCGCAAGCCTGCCATCAGCTAAGATGGTGGTGGAAGCATCAGTCCCTTAGGGAAGCTTCAGCCACCATCTTGGTTGATGGCAGGCAGGCATGCCCAGCACGGGCAGCATTCACCAAGGGAAAGGTAGGTAAGTGGGGTGTGCCTGCGTGTGCCGGGGCAGGCTGGTATCCAAGGGCCCTGGCATGCCTGGCACCGGCCCTGCATATGGTGAGTGGTGGCAACACTTTGTAACATGTCCCCCTGCTGTCACAGGCTGGCCATGGAGCTTCCATGTCAGTGCACTGCACTTGCATGCTTGTCATCCCCCAAGTTGGCAGTGGGGGCATCAACATGACCCCTATCTTGGTGGATGTCAGGCATGCATGCAGAGCATGCTAATTTGCTGTCACAGCTGGGCCTATCAAAAACTTTGTAATTCTAAAACAAAAGCAAAAAAGTGCACTTTTCAATTGAAAGCTGCTCTTCAGAAATTCAGAATGCTGTTGTTTTGTTTGAATTGCAGGTGGAGTGAACCATATGCAGCAGGGCACCACTGGCCCCAACTTGAACCTAGCAGACAGAGAAGAGTCCATCTGAGTCTGTTTTGACAAAAGGTAACAAGTAAGCTATATCTTTCCCTTACAGGTAATGGGACAGCCAAGCTATGGGTGGCTTCTTTGTTTCCTCAGACAGTTATAGGCCTTTAAACTCGCAGTAATTCTAATGGATAACCTTGTAGAAAAGTGCTTGAATAGAGCAGGCATGCAGGTCTTTAACACAAATTATTACCCAATGTCAGTTGGTATTTTTAAGGAAGCCTAAAGGTGGTTACCAAGGTGCAAAAGCTGGAATAACATCAAGAGAATAATAAAAGTATACTGCCACCTTCAACTAGTTAAGTAACTGGACCTAGATCCTTACACATTTTATTAGTTTTCATTTTGACCAATACTGATTGATTGTTTGTTTTACTTACCCATATCCTTTTAAACCACTTTATTTCCTTGACAGAGGTTTATTTAATTGGAGTTATCTGATTGCCATGCTTTCTAAAAGCATGACATGGAGGTCTTGTCATGGTGTCCCAAGCCTTTAAAAGCTTTCTGGTTATACATAGGCAGTTTGGCGATACCTGAAGACAGATGACTGCATTCCACACCAAATGTAATTACAGGTTTTGTTCTTGTTCCAGCGGACTACCTGGAGAGAGATTTCTTGCTTATATCTGGTATTTGGGATGCATGCTAGATTTGGCTTCAGTTTTTAAAAGTTCTAAACCACATTGGCAAGTTCATGCATTTTTATTACTTGCTTGGCTCTGTATCATCTTGTTAACTGTGGTGTTCAGCATGTTCCATGTTGCCCACTTCCCTTCTGTTTGGTCCAACATCTGAGCCAACACTGTGGACACTCATGGGGTGAACTTGGCAGCTGTGAAACCCAGATGCTGAGTTCTAGCATGTAATTTTCCAAGAGCAGCATCTGGGTGTTTGGTTGGCCTTTTATCTGGCTTATGTTGGCTGTTGTGGTAGCTGCAGAAATTCTGTATGGCTGGCATGGGATTAGTCTGCTGGCCTATGTTGTTCTCTTGAATGTCAGGTTCTTTTTTATTCATATTTAATAGGCATGCATTTATCCCCTGAAGGAAATTCCCCTGACCAACCCATGTATCATATAGTGTCTTTTATAATAAAGATAGCCTGATTTTTTTTTTAAAAAAAATATTCATGTGATATGTGTTGTCTTCCTATGGCAGGGATTTGAGATCCATGGCATGAGGTCCTTGTTTTCAATTACCAATGGACTGGTTATGGTCACTTATGATAGATGCCTGCAGAATGAAGCATAAGGCAGGAATTCTCTTAGAAGCATATCTATAGCATAGGTGGCTAAGCTTTTTTGGCCCAAGGGTGTCGCTCACCCCTGGCCAATCCTCCAGGGGTCACATATCAGTATGGCCACCCCACACTTTTTTGCACACATGTGCATGAATGCACACACGCAGGCCACATACAGGCATGTAATTCCCCTCCTCAACTGATCAATGCAGATCAGCTGAGGAGAGGATTTATTGCCCCTTCTGCATTCAGCAAATGCTTAGTCTTCCGACAGCAGAGGGATCAATTTGCATCCCTATCAGGGTGCTGGGGTCTGCCTACTCCAGTGCTGTGTCTACATTAATGTTTCCTTTTTGCCACTATCACCTAAATTGGTGGGTTCTTGAGGGGGTCCTTGGGGGTATGACTGCTTCTCCCCAACTGGGGGTTAGCCACCTCTGCTCCATGGGTTATGAGAGGAGACATACTCACCATAGTAATTTCCTAGTGTGGTTTTTAGAATGGAAGGTAGAATCTGCCCATTGAATACATCATATGAAGAACTGAATGAGAAACAAATCCCACCCTCTTTCCTGGAATATACTATCTTCCAACTTTGCCTTCTTTTGATCTATGCTTTCCTAGAGCAGAGATGGAGAACTTGTAGCCCTCCAGATGATGGACTACAACTGCCATCACCCTGATGATTGCCCATGGTGGCTGGGGCTGATGGGAGTTGTAGTCCAACAATATCTGGAGGACATCAGATTCCCCCTCCCTGCCCAAGGTTCTGACTGTCATGCAGATCAGAAAGTGGATTCTGTCTTCCTCCTCCTCCATGCAGACCAGAAG
Organism: Rhineura floridana; assembly: GCF_030035675.1. NCBI lineage: Eukaryota > Metazoa > Chordata > Lepidosauria > Squamata > Rhineuridae > Rhineura > Rhineura floridana. The sequence continues at coordinate 60,169,405 of NC_084480.1, read as the reverse complement.
TAGATTCCTTGTCAAGTCCCTTACCACATAAGTGAAATCACTATATTACATCATGGCCTTCAACAATTCTGGATCTCTGTTTTTTCTGCTCAGTTAATTTTCACACTTATATTAGTTAAGATTTGTTGTGCCACCAAATGTTGCTTAAGATAGAGGAATCATGGCTGGTGACAGAGGGTGTCCAGGTTAGGCCCTAGCCGAGGGCCCCTCCTTAGGGTGGGAGGGTGGTACTCCCATTCCATGATCTGTGGCAGTGTCGGGTGTTACAACCAAACCCTGCCGCAGATCACAGAGAAGGAGATCCCAGGCACCCCACCCCCAATACAGATAGCACAGTGCTGTGAGCACATGCCTACCATCATCCAAAATGGGGGGGGGCTTCACTAAGGGGCTGACATCCCCACCACCATCTTGGTTGATGGCAGGCACATGTACTACACATGCACGTCATTCACATGACATGAGAGGTAGGTGGGACATGTAAGTGGGCTTATTAGGCCCCCACCACATGACCCGGGGGGGTGTTGGGCTACGGTGTTGCAGGCCAGGTGCAGGCTGGTGCCCAAGGGCCCAGTCATGCCTGGCACCAACCCTAGAAAGCATACCTGCATATATAACAGTTTCTGCATCTCAAACTTGATATTACACTAGCAACTCCAAGAACATTCTGGTGATAGTTCAGGGAGAAAATACAGTTGTTTGAATCTGAAGCTAAACAGCAATAAAATTATGCAGTGATTGGATACTTGTGCTCTGAGATATTCCTTTGTGTTGAGAGCAGTTGGGTTCCACTTCTTGAATTTCAGGTTCTAATTTTAGAGCCAAGCAATCACAATCCAGTTCATATTTCATATTCTGTATCCATCTATCCTCTCTTCCATGCTATTTAACATTTATGTAAAGCCACTGGGAGCTATCGTCAGGAGGTTTGGGCTGCAGTGCCACCAATATGCGGATGACACTCAGCTCTACCTCTCATTTAAGACCTCACCAGAGTTGGCTGTGGAGACCATGTCCAAGTGCCTGGACTCCGTGAGTGGATGGATGGGAAGGAACAGGCTAAAGCTGAATCCTGATAAAATGGAGGTACTGCTCGTGGGAGACAAAGGAGGGTTGGGAAATATTGACCTGGTGTTTAATGGGGTAAAACTGCCCCTGAAGGACCAGGTCTGCAGTCTCGGGGTGATTCTTGATTCCGGGCTGACCATGGAGGCTCAGGTTTCATCAGTATTCCGGGCAGCTTGGGGTCAACTACGTCTCATCCGGAGGCTGCAACCCTACCTTCCTGTCCACCAGCTCCCACTCGTAGTACATGCGCTGGTCACCTCTCGTTTAGACTATTGCAATGCGCTCTACGTGGGGTTACCCTTGAAAACAGTCCGGAAATTACAACTGGTACAAAACACGGCGGCCCGTTTACTTACGAATAGCCGCCGTTATGATCATATTACCCCAGTGTTATACAATCTTCACTGGCTTCCAGTTGTATTCTGAGCTCAATTCAAGGTGTTGGTATTAACCTTTAAAGCCCTATACGGTTCCGGCCCAGTATACCTGAAGGAGCGCCTCCAATGTCATAAAGTATGCCGCCCTACAAGATCTGCCACTCAGGGCCTTCTCTCAGTTCCGCCGACTAAGGTAGTTAGGTTGGTGAGGACTCGGGAGAGGGCTTTTTCTGTGGCGGCCCCCACGATTTGGAACTCCCTCCCAATAGATCTTCGACATGCCCCTTCCCTAGACATATTTCGCCGGGGCCTGAAAACGTGGCTTTTTCATCAGGCCTTTACGATCCTTGAGACTTCCAAGATGAATTAGTTCTGGAACTGTAATACGAACAATCTACTAAATACTGTAATTCTTACTGTACTGTACTGGCTATATTGTTATTGTATTTTATTACGTTTTATTGTACGCCGCCTAGAGTGGCCATTGGCTAGATAGGCGGCCTATAAATTAAAGTTTATTATTATTATTATTATTGTTGGTATCAAAGGACATAGCTATTATAGATACACCAGTGGGGTTTTGCCTTTTTAATCAGAATATTAAGACCGCGTGGGTTACTGTTTTTAATACAGGAAATTAAGAATACTGAATTATCGTATGACATTTCCAAATAACGCTGGATGAGACTTTTTTTAAAAGGGTGGAGTTTTTGGTAAAATACACAGCTTTTGATGCTTTTCAAAAATTGAGTTTTCAAGAATATTCAATGTCTCTATGATCTCAAAATGGAAAATGTATATAATTTCTCCTGCTTTTACAATTCAGCTTTGTCCATTTTAAATAAATAAAGCTATCAAAGACCTATTCAGTTCAACATTGCCATTTAAACAGTTAATGAAAGACCCACAAATGGAAAGAAAGGAGTGATGTAGTTTTTTAAAAATCTGGGACTAGAAGTGGAATATCTCTCCTCTACTGTTTATAGCTAATTAGTGTGAGAAGTGAACTCATGTAAACATGTTGGATGTCCTTGCTATACAAAATACAACTCCCTGTACAGGAAGATACGTGACACCTATCTCACAGACAGGAGCTTACCATCCTGTTCATTAATTTTATCACTAACATAAACTTTTAATATGCATATGATCAGTATATGGGACTTCCAGGGCAGCTTAAAATGAGTGTAACCTGTAATTACTGTCCCTGTACTTGATTATAATAATCTGATTGCAATTATTCAGTGATTTTAATACAAGCCCCAAGCTACATAACAATAATTCAAGTGCAGTGATTGGGAACATGTTTCTGTTTGGCTGTGAAATTATGTTTTAATCCACATTGATTCAGGGATCTGGCTATAGTTCTGTTCCTGTAATTAAGGCACATTTGTACAGATGTGTAGAATAACTTTAGTCAGAAGTGAGTTAAATTAATGCAAAGGTCCTATATAAGTCACAATGGATCATGAGCATGAATTCCTTAGATATAAATAATATGGCAAAGATGGCATAGGATGGCTGGTTTGGCCCTGATGATGAATTGTACTCATTTTAAGCTGTGAAAGAATACTTGAGCAAATGAGAGGAATGTTCTGTAGATGTATTGACCTTTTTAGTATTGACCACCAGTATGCTGTACACACAGATTAATAGTCAACCATGCTAATTTATTTTTAAGTATTTTCTTCAAACACTGATTTAAAGCACCTAAACAGACCTCATCAACATCTCAACGTCAAACCAGACCCTGGAATGAAGACTCAAGAGACATAATAAGTGGACCGAGGTCCACTTAATATATATTCACTAATATATATTCACTTAATATGTATTCACTAATAGGCAAAAAAAACCTTGCGGTTTAAGAATGTACCTATAGCCCACAGATATTTCTATCAAACTTTAAAAACCAGGGAAATTGGGCAGCTATAGTGAATGCACCAGGGGAGCAGGAGACCTGACCTCCTCTCTGAGATATTGTACTGCCCTACAAATTGGTCAAAATGCAAACACAATTTGGGTTGGTCTTTCACAGTCCAATCCACTTCCTGTGTAGCTTGGAAGAATTTGATAACATGTGCCTCTGAACATATGGTGAGTGGTGGCAAGACCTGCAATCAGCCCAAATAATAGAAAGAAGACATGTGCTGTGCTGATCTTGTTTTTGCAGGGAGGAAGCAACATCATTAAAACAGTTGATCCTGTGCAAGTTTGCTCAGAATGGATTGATCATTTGCATGCTTATTGAGTTCAGTGGGATTTACTCCCCTGCGATCATGCTAAGGATAGGTGAAATTGACCACAGGGGAAGGGGGGAGGGGGAGGAGTGAGGGGAGGAAGGGCAGAGGGGAGGAGGGGGATGGGAGCAGGCAAGAGGGGGAGGGGAGGAGAAGGACAGGTTTGATCCTTTACATGTTTATGGAGTTCAGTGGGATTTACTCCTGTGCAATCATGTGTAGGATAGGTAAAACTGACAGGGGGAGGGAGGGAGAGCTGGAGTGGGCAGGTGAGGAGGAAGAAGGAAGCAGGGAGGGGAGGAGGAAGGGAGAGGAGAGGGGAAGGAGGGGAAAGGCAGATCATCATTTGCATTCTTATTGAGTTCAATGGGATTTATTCCTATGCAATCATGCTTAGGATAAGTAAACCTGACCATGGAGGAGGAGAAGGGGGGAGGGACAAATGAACGGAGAGGGCAGGTTTGATCATTTCCATGCTTATAGAGTTCAATGGTATTTATTTCTGTGCAATCATGCTTAAGATAGGTAAAACCATGGGGATGAGAAAGGGGAGGGGAAGGAGGGGATTGGAATGGGATGGGTATGGGGAGGGAGGGGCAAGAGGGTGGGGATAGAAGTGAGGAGAAGTGAGGGTGGGTTAGATCATTTGTATACTTTTTGAGTTCAGTGGGATTTATTTCTGTGCAATCATGTTTGAAAATGCCTTCAAGTCGATCCCTACTAATGGTGACCCTATGAATAGGGTTCTCATGGTAAAGGGTATTCAGAGGTGGTTTTACCATTGCCTTCCTCTGAGGCTGAGAGGCAGTGACTGGCCCAAGGTCATCCAGTAAGTTTCATGGCTGTGTGGGGAATTGAACCCTGGTCTCCCAGGTCATAGTCCAACAATGACCCAGGGGAGGGGCAGGGTGGGTAGGAGGAGAGAGAGGGGAAGGGATTGAGTGAGTGGGCACTGGGCAGAGGGGAAGCCCCTTTTCTTTCTAAAAGGAAAACACTGTGAACAGTATCATTGCTTTTCAGCATTTCCCCCATCTTTTTATTCTACAGCAGGCACAGGTAGCCTCCTACGCAAATTTAAACCAAAGCTGTCCCTGGCCACATCCACAGCAGGCCTTTATTTCACTTTGGACAGTCTCTGAAAGAATCCTGGGAAGTGTAGATAGTGAAGGGTGCTAAGAGTTGCTAGGAGATGCCCTGTTCCCCTCACAGAACTTCAGTCAGATTGACTGACTGTTAAACTACTCTGGCCACTGGAGCTCTGTCAGTGGAATAGGAGTCTCCTCTCAGCACCCTTCACAAACTACACTTCCCAGGATTCTTTGGGGGAAGCCATGACTGTCTCACATGAAATCAAAGTCTGGTGTTGGTGTGGCTCCGATTAGGCAAGCCAAGCAGCTGTGTGTCTGGCTTTTAGAACGCTGACAGTTGGTTCTTACTGCGCACACCCGACACTATCATTCACTTCAATGCAAAATTTATTAAATTAATTAAAAATCAGCCAGGTATTTTTTTTAACTTTTAAACTGCAGAAGATGAAGGTCAGAGTATGGGGCAAGGTCAGTATCAGGATTACAGGTACTCTGTGAACATGGCTGATTTTTAATGAATTTCAACAGATTATTAGAACTCTCAGAGAAAAAAGTCCAAACGGGCTCTGGTTTTTCTTTCTCTCTTTTTACACTTTGAAGTCTTGATTCTCTCTGACTGTTTTATTTATCGCCATGAAAATTGAGAGTGTTGTTAAGCAAGCGTTTCTGAGTTCAGGACTATACGATTTGTAAGGTTTTGTTTTGAAATGAGCTTATGGGAAGCATCAGAATGGATTGGGGGTATTTTCAATTTAACATTGCAGAATGTGAAAAATCCACGCTGGCTATATTAAAAAAAGGAACAGATCACAGAATATTCTTCAGCTATGTTGGAAAATCAGTTTTGGAATTCAGAATATAAGTATATACATATACCTGGACAAATCATTGGTCAATATTGCCCTTTCCCACCTGCTCCCTCTCGCTGCTCTGTGTGCAGCTGGGAAAACTTTAAAACACTGATGGCCCCATTTTCTCACTGAAACAGATTATGTCCAGGATTTTTATATCTTCTATTTCCACAGCAGCAATGAACATGTACTTTTACACTATTAGGACATGTAAATAAAAAGATAAATATTTTATATTACAAAATGTAAGCAATAAGAGGTAAAAAATCTTTATTCGCTTAAGAGAAGTACATATGGTGGCCCCCCATGTGTTCACTGAATGCATGACAAAGAGAGAACGTATGTGTTAGCTGTGCCCCCAACATCCATGCTTTTAATGTTAGTATGAAGGAGCTCTCTGTGACTAGGAACCTGCTCAGTACCCCCTTTAAACTAATGTTAAACATGTGGATGTTGGGCAGTGGGAGCTCTGCAGCTGTGCCCACATTAGGGGACATGTCCAGTGGACATCATCCCAATTCTGCCTCGTGGTGTTCGCTGAAGATGCTGGGGTGAGCATGTGGACCTTATCCATCAACAAAATCAGCCTTTCTTTCACTACCTCTGTGAACATGGCTGATTTTTAATGCATTTCAACAGATTATGAGAACTCTGAGAGAAAAAAGTCCAAAAGGGCTCTGGGGGTTTTCTCTCTCTTTTTACACTTTGAACTCTCTATTCTCTCTGACTGTTTTGTGTATCGCCATGAAAACTGAGAGGGTTGTTAAGCAAGCGTTTCTGAGTTCAGGGCTATAGGTTTTGAAAGGTTTTGTTTTGAAATGAGCTTATGGGAAGCTTCAAAATTTCATGGGGGTATTTTCAATTTAACATTGCAGAATGTGAAAAATCCACGCTGGCTCTAGTATACAGCCACTCTCGTGGCTGTATAATTCTTATGCAGTGACGGCTGGTGCCCACTAGACCTGATAGGGCTGCTATAGGAGCATGGCCAACATCATGAGAGAGTGGCACATTTTGTTTTCTCCCCATCATCCTCCCTAGCAAATACTATAAATACTTAAGCATTACAGTTTTGCATATAGCTCCTAAGTAAACTGTGAAGTGTCCTGCTTTTGTTCAGAAGGGATTCCATCAGCTGTCACCGCAGTATCATGGATAATAGTTATTGCCTAAAGATCTCCAGAGTTTCTTTTTAAAATAAAACCAATCTTGTAAACTGTAAGTTCCTATCACTCAGAGAAAAAAATATGGTAGGTGGGGGAAAACAAGAAGCCAATATGTTAGAAAAAGGACCCTATGATCAGTTCACTGTAGCAGGACGTTCCAGAAGTTCCTCCAGTATTCCACTGGTGTGGGGACTCAGACATTCACACAAAGTATATTTAAGTCTCTTGGTTTCTATAAAAGCAGGGATTTGCTTAACTCAACATTCCTTCTCCTTTTGATCAACCATATTTATACACGTTCAGCCTCCCCACTCAAAGTAATATTGGGGCTGGAAGTGTGCAACAACCCCATTATATGCCCTGCTAATTGGATTACCAATGCCAGGATATCTGTGATATCAACTACTCTCCTGCTCTCTTCTCCCCCAGCCCCCATCGTGAAAGACACAGTCCTGGGTTCAGAAAAAAAATAAACATCTGGTCATCTTCAAAGTACTCCTAAGCTTTTTGTTTTAAGTAAAATAATTATAAGTTCTTGCTCTTATCCCTATTGGGATTATCTTGCATAAACCCATATCAAATTTTCAGATACTTTAAATAAATAAAAATAAATAAAATAGGTCCAGTCTAGCCCAGTCCATTCTTACGGCAATTTGCCACCAAGAATCTCTTCTTCCCAGTGATGAGAAGCATACCAGTAGGGGCTGTGGGGGGAATAGAGAAGGAGTTGCAATATACCATTTTTTTCTCCATAGGAGAGAAACCTCATTTATTTCAAGGGAGTTACCTCTGAGTAACACATACCAAAGACAGACAATCTTATATTGTAAAGTCACCATGCTTGATGAGTGAAGGAAATAATGTGGACACAGAGGAAAGTATTTAGACAAACGTACACTAGGCAGACACACAGTCAGCTTCTCCTCTTCTGTCCAGCATCAGGCTAGTAGCAACAACCACCTTCTCCTTCCCCCCCCCCCGGTCTGGGCGACCCTCCTCCTGAGTCCCAGGTGGAGGTGCTTAGCATTTTTTCCTCTGATTGTTTAGCAATCGTGATTACATATCCTTAACAATGTTGCTGCCTGCCAAAGTCTTAGACAGTTGCCTCCATGTTTTGTTTTCTAACTTTCGTTCTAGATGTCTGATTGACTTACTTTTTTAAAAAAGTGAAAGCTAAGCATCTGGGACCCCTGCTGGTTTAGAAGCCGGTACATGTGTACCCTCTGTCGGCAGACCTGACCACATTGAACTGATCAGTTGTGAGTGATCCATTTGATAGGGAACAGCAAAGGCTGAACATAACCAATTATTTCACCCATATAACTCAAGAAAACAAACTGGGCAAAAAATTGCCAAAGGCAAAATTAGGAATGGAAATTTTAAAAAACATATAACCTCCAGTACAGCCCCATACCCCTGTGACATTGTGACCAGCTAGTCTTGTCTGTCAAAAGTTGGATGGGCAGAAGAGTTGCCAATGTGACAGTAACTGTGGTTTGGGAGAGGCATGCTATCTAAACATGGCACAGCCATTCCTTCTTCCAGCTGAACTTTACAAGGGTTGCATGCCTTATCCCTCTTAATGGGTGGAAGGGAAAAATAACTTCTCACATAAGGCATATGAAGAAGCACCATTCTTAGACATTTTTGGTCAATACGTGTTAACAAAGACATTTTGTCTCCTGTGTCTACATATGCCACAAATAAAAATGTAGGTTCTTAAATATTGCATCTGACACCCAAGTTGGTTTTCTGAGGAAAAGTAAAGAGGCAGCAAAAGTGCCTTGATTTGGAAGATGTGAGTAATCTCACTCCTAGTCAAACCAACATTTCACTTGGTGGCACATCTGACGTTCAGTCTCAAAACCATAGCAGAGATGAAAACAAGGTGTTGAAGTGACCTCAAGTTCCTTTGGGAAGTTGAGGTGAACTTCATGGTCCAATTCATTCTATCAACACAGTAACAACATGACTGTCAGTAGGCCTCAATCCTCTAAATGGGGCAGCTGCATAATTCTTCTCTCTCACTATCCAAGCATGCTGTCCTCCTCCTTTAAATGACAAAATTGCCTGTTGAAGCCATATTTTTATCCTGTTTTTATTGAATATTATCACAGCATTGCAACAAAGACACAACCAATAATTGAAGTGTCATGTACCGAACAAGAAGCATCCCAATATACAGTACATTGTATCAGATAAGGTCCAATACTACCCAACAGAACAGCCAAGAAGCCATATTTACATATCAATCCTTTCTCCTTGGTGCAAGGCTTAGGCTGCATCTTATGACCCATTTTATATCCTGGTTCTAATACAGGAGTAAAAAAAAATGTATATTACATCAGTTAGGAAGAAGATACATATGTATATATCATAGATAATTCCTTTAACATGTAAGCAGTTACCAATCCTTTCCTGGTAATTGTCCTGTGGATATTGAAGGCTGACACTACAGTTTACTTTATATACAAAATGACCCTTCTGACATATTGCATGTGTATTTTCTTCTTGGGAATAGACTTAGAGTTCAAAATGTCTTTTAAGACCTTGAAGAAGCCCTTCTTAATAGACGTTAGGGCAACCTACATTCTCCAATAATTCACACCCACCCCCTTGCTCCGTGCTGCTACCTAGCTGTACTGAAGAAAGTATTTCAAACAGATAACTATCCTTCATGAGCTAATTTATTCTTTAAAAAAGAGAGCAAAGCTTCTTTAACATCTCATGTTCTTGAATCTTCTTTCAAGTTAGAATGATGATTGGCTTCTTGGCTTTTTCCAATTCAAATAAATGTGCCCTTTATGAAAGGTTCAATGCCACTTAGTTGCCATACACATCACATGGCTGATCTTTAGATGGGGTTAACTTAACTCTCATTTCATAGGAGCTGGCTTATGCTGACAAAGGACCCACACATCTACATGCTATTTACAAAAAGTATTTCAAAAAGATGTAAAGTTAAATCCTGCAGATGCCCAGTCAGAAGTAAGCCCTCTTGAGTTCAATGGGACTTACCCAGGCAGGGCTTTTTTGTGACATTACTCACTAAGTACAGAGTACCAGCACCTCTTTGTTTGCTGCCCATGCCAGCGATTTTGTGATGGCACACAAGAGTGTTCGCAGAAATATTCCAGGGGTGGGGGGAGGTCTATGACTTGTTACTACAGGTCATTGGTAACCCACTTCACCCGCCATTACATTTAGAATTCTCAGTGGGCAAGCACACCCTATAATACTTTTAGAAGCTTCCAAGATAAGTTGCAGAGTTTGCAACTGGATGGTGATTCCTAGCACCACAGCCAGAACGAGGTATATTTGTGTGTACTTGTGAGACTCTTCTGAAGGCATACTGTCATGATCAGCAGGGGCCAAAAAACATTAATAAAGACTGGGAGAGAGAAAATTATGTCAGATGCTAATAATTAGGGATGGAGGAGAATTTCATTCAGTCTACAAAATTTTTAAGTGAACTGACCTCATTCACAATTCCCAGACTTATATATACATTGGAATACAGTTAATAATTGGGGTTTGTCCTTTTCCAAATTTTTCGATGCAGTTTTAAGACATGCATGTTATGGGGAAAATGTATTCATTATATTTTGTGTGTGTGTTTCAGGTGGGAAACGTATAGAAAACACACAAAAGGCTTATTTTAGAGGAGAAATTTGTAGTATTTTAGGGGAAAGTGTAAAGAGAAATGTGCACAATTTAAATGCAATTTAAATGCAATCCATAGGGGTTTTTTATATAAAAAAAGCAAAAAATTGGATGGAACCAGCTTATTGTTGAACTCATGTGAAAATGACACAGAAGCAAAATAGGCTGATCTGACCATTCCTACTAGTAATTCCATTATGGAAAAGGCAGATCCAGGAATTACAGGTGTTACTTGGTTAAAGTTGATGAACAATGCTTATGAGAAGGACTACTTTAAAATAAACATAATTATTCTAACTCCTCTCCCAAAACATTCACTGAAGTTTTGAACACAAAGAACTCAAGGATTTGTGGAATCTCCGCTGAGATAGTTGTTGTGAAACATTTTGCTTACATTGAAATTATCTGCCTGAGCAGGAGATTCACCTCAAATTTTGACTTTAGGCACTTTAGGCAAACTAACCGACCACGAAAAACAACAACACACAAAACAAAACAAAACAGTCAAAGTCTGTAAATGTCCAAAGAGCAAAAAACAATATAAAAAGAAGAAACTGGCAACAAACTAAGATTTGGAATCTGGACTGGAGATATAATATATAATCTGTTACTCACTCTCACACACAAAAATACATAACTACTTTTATCCAGTTGCAGCAATTACATGTCTCATTGAATTTCCTACCTTTGTTGTTTTTGTATATAACATTTATTTAGATTCCGAGTATTCCACTGTCAGCAGCACTTTAGGAAGCTGTTTTATGACATCCATGATCTATCATAAAAACTGGCAGTGGTCAGCAGTTTTCTTATTATTTTACTCTTCCTTTGCACTATGTAATATTGTGCTTTGCTTTTAAGAAGATATAGATGAAAGTTTAATGCAAAATAGAAGACTGCAGGAGCTACGTCAGAGATGAGACACAGTCATATTTGGTATAAAAATGTCTCATTCACAGCAGAGGTCAAGACTTCTGTGGAATATTACAGTGAGGTGGTCCACCTTCTTCAAAAGGATAAAATGTATTATTATGAATAACAGATAGTAATGAATTAACTGATATGCAATTGAATTGGCTAAGTTATAAACAGACAGCTGAATTTCCCAAGGAAATTTGCTGCTCAGGATTAAAAATATAATTGCATCAGCATCTAACTCATTTATTTTTCTGTTAGCTGAAAATGTATTTGAATAAGATTTCTCTTAAATATTCACATTTTAATTTATTAATGTGTGCTGTTCAGGCTGCAATCTTATACTCATTTCTTGGCAATAAAGTCCCATTAGCTATAGGAGAGGGAGACAGATGGCACTTTAGGGCCTCTCTGCCTGCTCTGCTGAAAAACCAGCTCCATCAGGCTCCTCCCTCAACTGTCATCTACAGCAGCTCTGCTGAAAGACCAGGAATGTTTAGGTTGTCCTCTCCTTGAAATCTTTCAGTTCTAGCTGGTATTACAAGAATCAGTGCCTGAGTTTGTTTTCATCCTCCCTCCCAATTCCTTTTCCATCTCGTATTTTAGTGCCCATCTACACAGTGGTTTATTGTATGTTTGGTGCTACTCCTTTAAATTTGCATGGTTGACATGACGTTAACAGCAAACAAACAGAAGCTATCATGCAGTTTTCTCCTTGTAAATCCATACTAACCCAATCTACTGATAATACAAAAAGTATGTGAGTGTGGGAAGTCTCCACTCCATTTCTCTAGTGGTTGCAGACACTTTGCTCTGATGCTTTCAGGTGGGTGTGTCAATTGTTCCACTCTCCACACCCACTATCTGCTCCTCCCTTGTTTCATTTGGTTTCCTGTGGGCTGACAAGCAACTTCTGGCTGCTCTCTTCTGTTCTGCTGGCCATTTTTATGTTGCTGCAAATAGTGTTTATTCCCCCTCCCCAACTTGTGCTCAAAAGCGTAACACTGCTCAAACAAAGATTTATATTTCAGCTGTATCCTACCAACCATAGGCAGGGAAAACACAGATATTTGCACTTTGGGTTATTTTTAAAGAAACCTACTACAGCTGGTAGAACAGACTAAGCATGCTCAGTCACCTAGCAACCAGAGAGATTGGAAACGTATAATCAGAGGGTGGGGCCCCAAGGAAACGGCAAGACTAATCCTTCCCAGAGGAATGCCTATTTGTATGAATGAGAAAAATGATTAGTAGCTGCCATTGAGCAGGAACTGCAAATGGAAAATCAATAGCGAAGGTAAAAAGCAATGTATTTGCTACAAAGAAATGCTCCCACATAGATGAGCCCTTAGATTGTAAGTTTGTGGGCTTACCATAGACATTTGTAAATTTACCTCGGAGCCTTTTTTTGGCTGAAGAGTGGGGATGGGCAGGGGGAGATGTTTTAAATAAATTAAACACAGTGGGACTTGCTTCTGAATAGTCATGTATAGGATTGCACTATTAATGACATACTCATTTTATATTATTTGTTATTGCTCCCTCTGAGTACTTGTTAATTTTTAAGAATTTACTATTCCTGTAGTCTTAATATATTATTTTTTGGTCAGTTGCAGTTTAGCTTCTTACATTGTTTGGTAATGTTTGCTAACATCTATTCCTGGTGTCCACTTAAAAAAATCTACATAATCCCATATCAACCGTAACTGGGAACTCCTTCAAAAATGGTCCACTCCGCTATTTTACACAAATGAAACTATTTTAGAGCATTACATTTTCCTACTCATTAAATGAAAGAAAAAAGGCAACATAAAAGGATCCCCTCTCTCCTTTTTGTGTGAAAGAATGAGGTGTGTGTGGTGGGAAATCTCCTCGATGGTTCATTTCAGTTTAGATTACTGACAGGGCAAAGGTTTGAACTTAACTTCAAAATATTTGTCAAGCCTGACACTCTCCTGTAATGAGCACAGAAGTATGATCCGGTACGAGGGCGTTATCTGAGAAGCAGTTCCACACCAAGAATCAGTAATTAAGACTTGAAAAGTATTATGTGAGGTTTATTTCATTTATTAACTTAGGCTGCATGATGTGGGAAAAGGTTTTTCAGTTCTTTATAGAGCTCTAATGAGCACAGTTCAAGAGATTACTACCACCTCCTCAATTTAACCAACTTCTCAACCACTGCTCCAAAGGAATCACATGAGTACTTGACCTCTGTAAGATTTTAAGAAGAAAAACAAACTTCATAAAACTTAATCACATTAGTTAAATCTGGAAGGATGTTTTAATGCTCCTCCTAAGCCACCAAAGTTCTATTACCTGAAAACCATCAACATAATCCTTCCTTAGGAAGAAAGGAATAAATCAAATTGAAAAGATTTGTAATTGAATTATCCGCAGTCTCGGGGCAATTAGAACCATTTTTATTGGACACCTAGCTATAACCTTGACTGTTTCTAATTAGTTCATCAAGTCAGATAATAAGAAAATGTAGGGACACTTTTGCAGTGTTGTAAATTTAAGAGAGTTCATACTGTTTGAGACTGTGTGCATCACAGAAGTAATGGGTGAAATGTGCACATACAGAATATACAGATATAATAAAATAGAAAGATAGATGTCATGAGGATTCTAGCCTAGCCTTTCCCCTAACATGCCAGTTTTAAGAACATAATAAGAGACCTGGTGGATCAGGCCTTTGGCCAAGGCTGGATTCAGGTTTCTGGAGGCCCATGGGCAAAGCTGTCAGGGGCCCCTTGCCCTCTTGCTTTGCTCCTCAAACCACACTCCTCCTCTTTCCTGGCCTCATGCTTTTAAAGTAACACAAAACCTGAATAGAAAGACTGGGGTGACAGAGGAGTCAAACAGGAGAGAGAGAAGGAATGTCAAACAGCTGCCTGTAAGTGAATTGGTGGCATTCCTGGCATGGCTCTGGACCCCCTGCTGCTGCCACTGAGTCCCTGCTGCTTGCCCTGCAGCAGAGCACACAATGTAAGGGCAGAGCACACCATGTAAGGAAGCCTCCTCTTCCTCCTTTGCTTCTTCATGATCAAACCTGGCTCAGAGCTGCTGCCACTGCTCTTTTCATCTGCTGGAGGGCATTTAAGGGGTTAATACACAGAGATCAGGAGGCAACTAGCCTAGACAATCTCAACAGGAATGTTGAGTGAGACTGGCCAATTTGAGGAGACCCTCTGGGCTTAGCTTTTCATCTCTATAGTATTATCCCCTCAATTTTTCCTCCACCTTCATGAATTGGATAAAAACAGAAACTAGCGGGGGGGCACTGTGACGCCCTTCCCTGGCTCTCCCTGTCAGGTTTCTACCTGCTCGTGGCTACTGCCTGTCACTAGGCACCACCAGGGACTCCACCAGTCTGGACTGTCGTTTTTTATGGTATCTCTCCCCACTCTAGCACAGATCTCAACAGATCCCCCTGCTAGGCAGCACCACCAGTCACGTCCTAATACCAGTATTCCCAGAGACTCAGAATACTTGTGGTGTTATTCTCTTCACCGCTGCCACCATTTGTTACAGTTTCCCTTCAGCCTTGGTCATTACCTTACCCTCCCTTCTGGTCTGTGAAACCCCAGCCAAGGATCAGGCCTTCGGTAAACCAAATACAGTTTTTATTAGATATAACAAAGATAACAAAGATAACAAGATTTCTTCATAAGGCACATAAGCATATGGTTTTATCTAATACTAATACGAACTCCACCCCCCTCCTTCTCCACGCTCTCCTGGCAAACAACTCTCTAAAACCCACCAAAACAACCCACTCACTTTCATCACATCACATCCACCCAGATTCCACTGTCACTCTTCCTTTTATACGCTCAGCCATTTTAAACACTCAGCCAATCATCCAGCATTCTACTGCCCATTCACTCCCCCTCCTCTTTCACTCCACTTACCATGTATCTTCTATTCAAACAGCACTTACCCTATTTACACTAATACAGAATCATCACATTTCCCCCCCCTTAACATAACGGCAGAGTATTATTCCTGTTCCAGGATTTATACGTCGCGTTAACAATTAAAACAAGTCTCTCTGGGGAAAGTGTCTTTCTTTGTTCCTCCGTCTGGTCACGTCACTGCAGTCCCAGCCACCTGCCTTGACAATCCATCGGCCAATACATTGTCCTTGCCTTTGATGAACTGGAAGTCCACTTGATAGTCTTGTAGGGCCCAGGACCACCTCTGCAGCATAATATTATGGTTTTTCATAGTCTGTAACCATAACAAGGCCCGATGATCCGTTGTTACCGTGAATCTTCGTCCCCACACGTATGGGCGCAACTTGTTCAGTCCCCACACGACCGCTAGGCACTCCTTTTGGACCGACGAATAGTTTTTCTCCCTCGGCGTCAGCTTGCGACTCAGATACGCCACTGGATGTCTGGCGCCTTCTCTCTCCTGCAGCAAGACGACTCCCAGCGCAAGGTCCGATGCATCTGTAGCCACAATGAATGGTTGCTCATAGTCTGGTGCTATTAATATGGGTCCTTTGCACAAGGCTTGCTTCAGCAGATCAAAAGCCTTCTGACATTCATCCGTCCATACCACACGCTCAGAACACTTTTTCTTTGTCAACTCATGCAAGGGGGTTGCTATTTCCCCAAAATTTTTCACAAACTTTCTATAAAAAACAGCCACACCTAGAAATGCCCTAACTTGCTTTTTGGTTAAGGGGATAGGCCACGCTTGTATTGCCTCCACCTTGCTCCATAAGGGGGTGATTTTCCCACTCCCCACCTTATGTCCTAAATAGACCACCTCCTTCAACCCAAACTGGCATTTCTTCGCTTTTATTGTGAGGCCTGCCTTTCTTAATGCCTTTAATACTGTTGTCAGGTGTTGGACATGCTCAGGCACCGAGTTGCTAAAAATGGCCACGTCATCTATATAGGCCACTGCAAAATCTGACATGCCTCGCAACACAGTATTGATTAGCCTCTGAAACGAACTTGGTGAGTTCCTTAGTCCCATGGGTAAGGTCACAAACTCATATAACCCATCTGGTGTACTGAAGGCAGTTTTGGCTCTGGATTGCTCGTCTAGTTCCATTTGCCAAAATCCTTTACAGAGGTCTAACGTAGAGATAATGGTTGCTGCCCCCAACAACTCTAACATTGCGTCTACCCTGGGCATAGGATACGCATCTGGGACCGTAATTTTATTGATTAGCCGATAATCAATGCAAAACCTTGTCGTTCCATCTTTTTTCGGAACCAGGACAATACTTGAGGCCCAGGGACTGATGGATTCCCTGATCACTCCTAGTTCCAGCATATATTCGACCTCCTTTTTAATCTCACTCAAAACTTTCCCATTCACACGGTATGGCATAGATCTGATTGGGGCATGATCTCCAGTATTAATGGAATGTTTGGCTATACTGGTTCGGCCAGGTTTATTACTAAAGAGATTCCCATAGGTTTTCAAAACTCTCAGAATCTCTTCTTTTACTTCCTCCTTCACTTCCTCTGACTATTCCACTTGATCTACCCCTCCTTTGTCTTTGCTTTCCTGTACCAGATCCGGAAGTTCAGGCCCACTTCCCTCAGGGAATAAGGTAACTTGCAACACCTGTGCATCCCTGGTATGGTAAGGCTTTAACATATTTACATGAACCACTTTGCTTTTGTTTAATTGGTCTGTGGTGATTACATATGTCATTGTGTCAAGCCTTTCTCTTATGATATATGGTCCTTCCCAGCTAACCTGTAATTTGTCATGTTTCCTGGGTATGAACGCCATAACCATATCTCCCACATCATACACACGTTCCCTGGCTGTTCTGTCATACCAGTAACTTTGCTTCTGCTGAGCTTGACTGAGATTCTCTTTCACAACTTCCATCATTGATGTTAATTTATTGCGGAATTCCACTACAAAATCTACTACAGATGTTTTGTACTCTCCCAGGGTTCCTTCCCATGAATTTTTTAACAGTTCCAAAGGTCCCCTCACTTTTCTAGTAAACATTAGTTCAAAGGGTGAGAAGCCTGTTGACTCCTGAGGTACTTCTCTGTATGCAAATAAGAAGCATCCCAAACGTTCATCCCAGTCTTGTGGGTGATCTTGCACATAGCTTCTTATCATGCCCTTCAAAACTCCATTGAATCTCTCAGTTAGCCCATTAGTGGCGGGATGGTAAATAGTGGTCTTTAGATGTTTTAGACCACAACATTTCCACATACATTGCATCACTTCTCCCATGAATACACTGCCTTGATCTGTCAGCACTTCATGAGGGAAACCCAGCCTCATAAAGATTTTTAATAAAGCCTCTGCCACTACAGGGGCTTCTACAGATCTTAGTGCTTCTGCGTCTGGGTACCTGGTGGCAAAATCCACCACCACCAATAGATATTTCTTGCCATGCCTTGTGGGTTTGGAAAAAGGGCCCACCAAATCTATTCCCACTCTATAAAAGGGTTGTCCAATTATAGGAAGGGGCTTTAAGGGTGCCTTAGTCTTTACTCCACTTTTTCCCACCTTTTGGCATATGCCACAAGATAGATAATGTTGTTTTACATCTTTGGAGATGTTTGGCCAATAATAGTGCACAGCCAATCTCTTGGTCTTTTTTATTCCCAGATGTCCTGCACATGGGACATCGTGGGCTACCTCTAGCAATCTGGTTCTGTATTTGCTAGGTACTATCAATGGCTTCACTGGTTCACATTCATTCTTTCTCTCAGCAGGCATCCACAGTCTATATAAAATCCCATTCTCACACACAACTTGATTCCTCAGTTTGTCAGTGAAAGGAATCTGTTGGGTCAGGGCTTGTTCCTTTATTTGGTTCAAACTTATATCTTTATGCAGCTCTTTCCTGAACTGCTCTGCTTCTTTCTTATCAGAGACCACTTGATACAATTTGTCTCCTTCAGCAGGCCTGCTAGTGGTTGCTATGGTGACCTGAGGCTGGCTAACAGATTCCACCCTGTTCTTTTCAGCCTGTGTTAACATGGCTTCTGTTTCTTTGCCAAGCTGCTGTCTGGTCACCACATATATTTTTCCTTGTGCCCCCATAACATCTCTTCCCAGTATCACTGGTTCTTGTTGTTGGGCATTAATACCGACTTTATATTCTCCCCTTTTTCCTCTCCACTCCATTTTCACTAGGGCCATAGGCAAGCTTTCTGGTTGTCCCCTCACTCCTTGGATAGTCACAGTTTCCTGAGGTAATATTTCCTCAGATTTTATTAAATCTGGCCTCAGTAATGTCTGAGCGGCACCAGTATCAAGCAATGCCCAATAATTTGCCCCTTGAACACACACTTCCTCTCTTAGACTCGAATCCAAGTCTGTTACTTTTGTCCAGTTTATCTGGCAGAACTGAACCTTTTTCGCTGTTTCTAAAGCCTTGGGCTCTGTTTTCACTGCCCTTGTCTGAGCAGGATTACTAATGGGGTTGGCAATCTCACATTGAAAACGTAGGTGCCCCGGTCTACCACATTTGTAGCATAATTTCTCCTCACTTTTAGGGTACACAGATCCACTCTGGGGTGTCCTGTGCCCTTCAGATTTTATTGGAGGACTCACTCGCTGTGGTACCACATCCCTTCTGCCAGCATTATATGGTCTGGGTTTAAAATCTCTTGATGTTTTCCCCACCCAGCCAGTTCTATTGGAGGCAAAGTGATCTGCCATCTCGGCGGCCTCCTGCACCGATGTAGGGGAACGGTCTTTGACAAGGAGCCTTATTTCTGGTGGTAACTGATGGTATAATTGATCCAGTATCATGAGGTTTTTCACCTCCTCCACAGACTGAGCTTTTGCACTTGTCAGCCATTTCCCAAATATGTCCATCAGTTTTGCCCCCAGCTCCACGAAAGACCTCCCTGTCTGTATCTGACAGTTTCTGAAAAGCTTTCTAAAATAATCAGGCCCCAGTCTGAATCTTTTGTATACTGCCTCTTTAAACTCAGCATAGGTGACGGGCCTGTCTGAGGGGAAATATTGGTATACCTCTGCCAATTCCCCTTTGATCAGATTTGATAAATACTGCATGTATTTATCTTCAGGTAGCCCCCACAACTGAGCTGCCTTTTCAAATGTTGTGAGATAAATTTGAGGATCTTGTCCAGGCTCATAGACAGCAAAGTCCTTTGGAGTAATTTTTATTTTTGCTCCATCTCTGTCTTTCCTTGTCTCCTCAGAGTGAAATTTCTCTCTATCCAATTTTAATCTTTCCCCTTGTATCTCCGCATCCACTCTCATTCTCTCAGTTTCCATCCTCAATCTCTCAGTTTCCAACTCCCTCTGCTTGTCTTTTTCCTCAGCTTCCATCCTCAATCTCTCAGCTTCCAACTCTCTCTGTTTATCTTTCCCATCAGCTTCCATCCTCAACTTCTCTCTCAAATACTCTATATAAGCGGGATTGCTTAAGTATCCTTCTGGGGTCTCTTCCCTGACAGGTTGTTTTTGCTGGGCAGTTGCAAATCCTGTAAGTGCTACCCTCAATTCATCTACCCCTTTACCCTAGTGAGGTAAATTGAATGTTATGCACTTCTCCACCAGCTCCTCTCTTTTCATTTTTATATATTCAGCCATGGTGTTTGAGTTCACTCACTCTTTGCCACACACTCTTTGCCAGTCACTCTCACAAGTAATCTTGTTTTGTTATTTCTGTTTGCCACACCACTGTTAGGGATTCGCTAGTATTCGTACCACCGCTACAGCCAATACCTGTGATGTAGTCTCCTTTGTTCGGATCCCACCGCTACTGCCACCACATGTGATGCCCTTCCCTGGCTCTCCCTGTCAGGTTCCTACCTGCTTGTGGCTACTGCCTGTCACTAGGCACCACCAGGGACTCCACCAGTCTGGACTGTCCTTTTTTATGGTTTCTCTCCCCGCTCTAGCACAGATCTCAACAGATCCCCCTGCTAGGCAGCACCACCAGTCACGTCCTAATACCAGTATTCCCAGAGACTCAGAATACTTGTGGTGTTATTCTCTTCACTGCTGCCACCATTTGTTACAGTTTCCCTTCAGCCTTGGTCATTACCTTACCCTCCCTTCTGGTCTGTGAAACCCCAGCCAAGGATCAGGCCTTCGGTAAACCAAATATAGTTTTTATTAGATATAACAAAGATAACAAGATTTCTTCATAAGGCACATAAGCATATGGTTTTATCTAATACTAATACGAACTCCACCCCCCTCCTTCTCCACGCTCTCCTGGCAAACAACTCTCTAAAACCCACCAAAACAACCCACTCATTTTCATCACATCACATCCACCCAGATTCCACTGTCACTCTTCCTTTTATACGCTCAGCCATTTTAAACACTCAGCCAATCATCCAGCATTCTACTGCCCATTCACTCCCCCTCCTCTTTCACTCCACTTACCATGTATCTTCTATTCAAACAGCACTTACCCTATTTACACTAATACAGGATCATCACAGGCACTTCCTGTCCTTTGGAATAGGATAGGGTCAGCAACAAGCAGCCCATCAGGTCCAGCATTCTGTTCCTGCAGTGGCCAACCAGATGTCTGTGGGAAGGCCACAAGCTTTTTTTCCATGTGGAACAAATTGATTTGAATACAGGACCATTTAGCCATGTGAACCCCCATTACAATCTGAAATGGTAGTCAGACGCAGGTTTGCTGCCTCATTGAGAACTAGGCCAAAGTTCTCAGGAGTAGCTGATGAGAAAGGTGTGCTGCCATGGACTGGTCCACTGACAGCAGCATCACTGTTGCATACCCGGATAATGTGGGGGAGGAGCAGTGACGAGGTCTGGGCAGTGTGAGCCAGCTGCTCCTGATGATATCTGGGATAGTGATGTTTTACTTAGATCTGCACTATATGTAAAAAGTGTGTTTCAACTGAACAATTGTATTGAAATAATTGCTTATCATACCTTGGATCCAAAGATGCCTTCAGTGAGTAGAAATACTGCTGCTCGTGCAAGGTGGCACCCTAATTTCTCCCAGTTCTTTCCTTGGCATGCAGCTTCCTATGTCATATTCTTGGAGTTCAATTAGAAAGTATTTAGGCATAAATTCTGGACTGACTTAACTTAAAGATGAGTCAAACTGGGAGGAGGGAAATATTGTAATTATATTATGCCCCACCCTCCACCCCTGCCACCAATTTTTTTTCTGTTTTTCCAGAACTTTAAAGAAGGCTGTAATATTGTTTATTGGCTGTGTGTGTGTGTGGGAGAACAGTAAGTATACCCATTGGTTTGGCAATTGGATCAACTCTCCAGTACTGTGCAATAAAACAAGGGATACTTAGATATTTAGATCACTATTGAGTATGCATTTGAACACTCATTTTAGTCATGCATGCCATTGCTGCTTTCTACGCACTTTTCAAGGTCCATTCTGCTGTCATTAGAGTTGGACTGGGGTTTTAGAATCGGGACAGTGTGGCTTCTGCTCTGTGTAATCATCACTTTGACATTGCAAGCTCCATTTAGTTGAAATCATATAGTGAAGATGAAAGGAAAAATGGGGAAGACCTGCTAAGGTTGAAAAATGATGCAGAAGCAAATGGAGTGGGAGTGAATAGGTGTGAACAGATGTGGTTAACATAGCAAAACTGTGAAAGGTGGGTGCTTCTCCAATCCTGTAAATGCATACTTGTTGCCTCAAATGTCTGAGGGCAAAAATTCATCCCCATTCTAATTTAGCTACTCTAGGACTGCATAATGTTTGCCACTGGTTTCTTTCACCTCTTGATTAGGAAACGTGGAAGGTGGTGGCTGGAGTAACTGAAGCCTACTTTCAGGCCACTGGAGCATCATTTTCATCCACACCATCTCTTCTACAAAGCCACGTGCCACAGCTCCCATTCTGCAGCAGGGTTGGTGGGAAAAGTGGGACAATACAAATATCAATGGATCTGTCATATCCATGTCAAATATTCACATATCTGAAGAAGGTCCAGAGAATATTCATTACGAAGTTCAGAGAAGTTTGCAGAGAATTGTTGGAAGCTAATTAGCTTCTCTTGTGCTGTAAATTAACTAGAGCTACAGTTACTTGTCAGTAAGTCACACTGAGAGAACTCAGGGCTTATCCAAACGGAGCGGGATAATTCACAGTTTCCATATTCGGTTTGTCATCTGATAGTCCTCACTTTGCCTTTTAGTTCGCTCTTTCCCAATTAAAAAAAATGCTTTTTTGCACCCGCACACACAGCGGTAAGACCCCTACATTCTTTTCACTTTTTCCAAGATCCGCCTCTAAAACCTCCCCCTATCAACCAATTGGTCAGCAAAAAAAATACGTATGCTTCTCTCCCCCTTTGCAACGAAGCACAATATGGCTGTAAAGGAGTTCTGGCCTCAGAAGGAAAGGCTGCTGGTCGGTTTCACGCCTGCCTTCCCACGGAGAATGAAACTGACACCCTTTTCTTGTTTGCATTTGCAATATTACACTTAAACAAATGTATGCATTTCTGCCTTTATTGATATTTAAGGAGATACACACGCTGGCAATGCAATTATTTCTCCAAAAAAGCAAGAAACATGTCCCCCCCCTCCTCCTCCCTTTCCTTCCCACGGAGAATGAAATTGACAAAGCTTTCCGGAGCAGGCGTGAAACCGACCAGAAGCTCTTTTCTTGTTTGGATTTGCGATATTACACTTAAAGGGATGTATGCTTTTCTGATTTGAAGCAAAAACCCCAGCAAGTAGAATGAAATTGACAAGGCTTTGGGAGGCAGGCTGAAACCAACCATCCCCCCTTTCTCGCTTGCTGTGCATTGCAGATCTCACCCAGGGCGGCCGCCCAGTTTGCAGGCTGGCAAAAACTAAAATGCATCTGCGCAGTGGTTGCAGACCCCCCCCACACCCCACCATTGTGATGATTGGTTCAATTTTCCCGGGCTTATTCTCGCACATGCGCAAAAGTGCAGATACGTGATTGGCTGGAATGAGGAGAAGGGGCAAGGGGAAACACCCAAGAACCGCCCATCAGCTGTAAATTCCGCGGTATTGCATCCTAACTCCTGAAGGCACAGCGGATGATTCCCGATTTTAAACAGCAAATCGCATTTTTGCCGGTATTGCAAGGAGCGGATTTAACCCGCGAAAATGCGTAACAGCGCCAGACGTCATTTGGACAACCAAAAAATAATGAACACACATAGTGGGCGTGTCACACATTTTGCAGTCGTCTGGATGAGCCCTCAGTAGGGCTTGCCCTGGACAAACGCTTGTTGGATTGGATTGCAAGGGTGCTGTTAATGCAATCACCTAATCGTGAGTAATTTCACTGAAGCCATTGGAGCTACTTAAATAACTTCATCACAAAGTAATACAATGAGCTATTTTTTGATTAAGAAAATCAGATTAGGATTAAGAAACAAGGTTAAGAATATAATTTTCAGACATTATTAATTATTCTGATTTCTTATTTGCGTTCACCATAAGGTCCTAGGGCAGGTTACAGCAATTAACATTTCAAAAACCTCTGACACTGCAATCTTCAGAGAGATATTGCAAAACTAATCTGAAGTCAAAATTTGGTACATTTCTAAATATAGGAAACAACTGAAACCACATCAGTCACTCAGAGCGCAAGCCAATACATGTCTACTTGGAAGTAAGTTTACTGAGTTTAATCAGGCTTACTCCCAGGTAAGTGTGAATATGATTGTATCCTAAGAATATTTTGTTGCTATCACTTAAGGGTGGCATTCATTAGCCAGAGTCTGATGGTATAGGAAATTACAGTGTGTTCTGAATAAATCATAAAATATATCTTACATACAGAGCTTGGAAAAGTTACTTTTTTAAACTACATCTCCCATCAGCCCCAGCCAGCATGGCCACTGGAGTGGGTTGATGGGAGTTGTAGTTCAAAAAAGTAACTTTTCCAAGCTCTGCAGTTGCACAGCCTTTTCATCTTGCATAATTTGAAAGACTTTGCACTTATATCACATTGTGAACACACACACAGAACAGGAATTTCCACACCCAGATTATCTTTTTAACAATGTACAGAAACTCTACATAGTATAGGAAGGGAAGTGGCATGTATGTGTGCAATATACTGTTGAACAGAGAATCCAGGAGGGATTTTGACATATGGAATAAAATTATCCAGTCCTAGAGGATGAAGCATCACAATGTCCTGATCCTGCAAATTACAGCTTCACTACACACATATGTAATATCATTTTCTTTCTAGACATCAGCTGCTCACATTACATTTTGATAAGTGCCTTCCAGAACATAAAGGCATTGTAGGCACTTTTAAGAACATTAATAATAGAACTCCCGTCTGTTACTGATGTATAAAAGTCCAAGCTCTGTTGTGCACCATTACAAGAAAACAGCAAAAGAAAAACCAACTATAGAGATAAGTGATTTTCTTTAACCATGGAAAGATTAGTATGTCACCTCTATTTTCTTTTACTAACAAGCTGATTTTTATAATCCTTCCTCAACTAAAACTTCACCTTGAGAAGCTGACATTTATCTGTGGAGAAGACAATGAGAAATCATACCATTCTTATCCAACATAGTAAAAAGGAGGCAGGCTGCTAACGGAGATGACTGTCTTCTATCCAAGCTGATAATTTCCTTCTAACTTGCTATCCCTTTAAAATGTCACCGCTTTCTTCATTGTGTTAGATGTTAATGTTACTGGGCTTCATAAGGCTTCAATTAAGTATGAAAAACACACAGCAATATAGAAATAAATATAGAAATAAGCTGACTACAATATTATTAACATGTAAGGCTGCTGAGAGAAGAAAAAATGCTAGGAGAGAAATATGGTTTGTCTACAGACTTTTACACCCTGGTGCAGAAGTATGTGCACAAATAATCCTGTTGTAAAGTAGACTTTCCTTGTCAATTTTTCTTTCAGCATTGTCTTCCCCTTCTACTGCTTTTAACTGTTTCCTTAACTGCTTCAAAACCCAATTTAGGGATTAGTCACAAAAACCAAAACTAACAGAAAAACTCTAATGCATGCATACAATCACTAACTCGTGCATTTATTTAATCATAGCCTCTAAATAAGCATATCAAAAAGAACACATCATTCAAACTAAAAAAGGTTATTTTTAAAAAAGGATTACTATAGTCACAACCTAATTAAATATCTGGGTATGCTTTGAAACATAGGTTTAATATTTGTATGGATGGAGGAATGTATAGTATAGATACGTTCACGTATTTACAAAAATGCACGTTAGGTAAGAAGCTTACAGAGTGACTCAGTAACTAGAAATGGCAAGAATCAATGTTGCCCATCTAGCCTTCTGTCAGGACCCCTTGTTGTATTCATGTTGATACACAGGCTTCTTCTCAAAGAACAGTCCTAGTGGGAAACCCATTGGCTTCAGTGGGGCTCCTGCTGGCACAAATGCTTTGAGAACTGTGCTGACAGTCCTTAATTACATGATCACACGCTACTTTTTCCAGCACTTATGCAAATTGGGCCCTAAATGTCTTGGGTCTGATGCAAACAAAAAAACCATGAACACATCATTATTTGGTACCTCTAGTTTAAGTAATAACCTATCTGGCTTTACACAGGGACACTCTCACAAAGTCTGTTTTTCTGAGGCATTGCGGATTCCTATGAACAAGGCCATCTCTTTCCACAATTGCTTGCCTTCTCCAGCACTCTTCTTAGGTTTTAAAATCAAAACTGAAAGTGATGTAACCTTAATCCTGTGAAGCAAAGAAATAATTAACACCTGCAATTTTATAAAGGTACACATATTAGATCTATCTTGGATCTATTTATCTAAATAGATAAAACCTGAAGTGTTTAATTTAGGATATTCCTTACTTTTGAGTATTTCCTTATCATCCTTTTTTTTAAAAAAACCCACACATTTTCTTATTAACTACATTCACATTTATTTATATAGTTAAACCTATGTGGATGAAAAAGACACTCACAAATTAAATCATTCTGAATTATACTGGCTCATCCATTAGCCATATCTTCAATTACCTATTTAGTGGCCATTGTGATGAAACACTGAACATGACAGATATGCCCTGCAATCAATCTGTCTATCTGTCTATTAGCCTAGTAGCACCAGTGAACTTTCTTACATTGTGCAAAAACCCCAGACAGAAATGGCAGAGAGTGAACAATAGGATGTGCAATTCTTAGAGCCAACTCCTATGCCAGAAATAAGCTGCTCCCTCAGTTCAACATATGGAATATATAATTAGTCACTTCCCCTCTCAAAACCTACCATTTCCTTTTCCCAGGCTTTTAATAATTTTTGTTTCTCTACAGTCTTGGATTTCTGTTCTTTAGGCCACCATAGTAGTGCCTGAAGATACCACAGAGAGCACAGAGACCATAGAACAGTCTGTCTCCTCTGACTCAATTTAGTGTTACTGTGGCCTCTTGCTACTCAAATGCACAGTTGCACCTAACCTGTTTCTGCTGCTGTCCTCTATATATTGTATTACACCTGTGGTTGGGAAGTCTTGCTTTGCATAGCACATAAGGAGGTTTGGAGCTTCTTTTTAACTTGTGCAGCTGAGCAAAAACTGTTCCTCTGATTGCTGCCACTTCTCTGGAACTTATTTTCCCAGGCAGGAATTGGGTAGCTTTTTCTCCAGATGGAGAACTGAGTAGGAGAGCCTCCTGGGCTGGTTGCAACCACTTCACCAACTGCCTTCTGTCTGCCCTCCTTTAAGATGAATTGTAGCCATAGAGTGAATGGGAGACGATGAACCAAGAGTGCAGGTGCATGTGTGTGTGAAGCAACACCTCCCACCTTCCCCTCTCCTCTACCCTTAGGAGTACACTACTTCATCAGTAGTGTAGTGGTAAATTCAGAAGTTCAGGGTCCCTTCATGATAGTCACAGTCATGCCCTTCCATCTTTTTTTGCTCCTGATTTGAGAATGAGATCCTTGTTATTGCCTTCTCCCACAACAACAGATGTCTCTAGGAGCCAATAAGTACAAAAAAGAATGTTAGCTACTGAGAAGAGTCTTCTCAGTGGCTGCCTCACCTCCTTTCACTCTGATTGGCTCTAATCAGCAGGAAAGGACAAGGAAACATGTTAGATGACTCTTCTCAGTGGCTAACACACTCCCCCTTTCATGCTGATTGGCTCATGGATACTGAAGACATAGGGATCCTACTGGGACCATGCTCCCAAAAAAGTAAGGGGTCTAAGACTCCCCCCGAGAGCCTGGACAACTACACCACTGTACTTCAGCATACACCCTAAGTAGCCTGAACTTACACATTTTTACTAATAAGAAAGCCTCACTTCATCAGTAAGCTGATTGATGATGATGATACAGATGCATATCCTGTCTTTCCTCCAAGGAGATCAGGGTAGCATATATGCATCCACCTCCATTTTATAGTCACAACACTTCTGTGAAGTAGGTTAGGCTGAGAGATTCAAAACTACATAGAGACACTGGTTTCTCTGGTCAAAGTCTGATCATGTATCTTCTATACTGCTCTTGAAAGACAGATCACGACTGCCTTTCCTCCATGTGGACCTGGTATCTTCTCTTTTACCATGTAGTTTCCCTTTGATCTCTTCCCAGTAGGGATAGGGTTCGCTGCAAGGTGCCAATCTGCTTGCATTTCGATAGTCCGCCATTTCTTTACCGGTCCATCCTTTTTTTGTTTCCCCTTTTTCTGGAGCTTGCTGATTCGATCTGCTGCATGCATTTTTGGGTGATTTGATCCACAGGTGTTTTTTGGGGGTTGCAAAAATTATGTAATTGTTTTCGTAGAAATTTATATAAATGACAGCATTCCACATAGTTTTTTGGCGGCTGGAAAAACATTGCGTAATTTTAGATACTGACATGAATGAATAATCAGTGTTCCATATTTTTTTGTCACACAGTGACACACACACATACAGTTAGCACAGAGAGAGCGAGAGAGACAACCCTTGGTTAGCTCAGGACAGCAGCAACAAAAGGAGTGGGGTGAGGCAGGTAGGGTGGGTCAGTCTCATCATCATAATGTTTCCCACGCAAGAGATTCAGAATGCTCCGAGATATCTTGTTTGAAAAACATGACATTGCAGGATGATTTGACAATTAACATTGAAGACATACAGAGCCATTGACACAACATCTTAATTACCAAAAAAAATGTAAAATAGGGGGAGGATTTTTTTTTTAAAAAAACTTGCTGATTGCAGTCACGGCTGCAAAATCCATGCATATTACAGCCGAGGCCTGCCACAAGAGATCGGTGCCACTCTGAAGGGATAGCCAACTAGCGAATTCAGTCGGGATCCAGTACCAGGTTCGATTTTGTCGGATATTCTCCCCCATCCCTACTTTCCAGTAAGGTAGTATGCAAATGAAGCCTCTTCAATCATATGTACAGTGCTTCTTCTGCTTCTTTTTTTAAAAAAGGCAGTGATGGTAAAAATATAGACTAGGGTCCTCCAGATGTTGGTGAGGTCCACCTCTCATCACTCCTGGCCAGTGGCTATGTCAGCTGGGATGATGGGAGTTGGAGTCTAATAACATTTGGAGGGCCACAGGTTTCTCATCCCTGCTGTAGAAGGAAGGGGCATGACATGCCTTGCATGCAGAAGTCCCCAGCTCAATCACTCGCATTGCCAGTTAAAAGGTATCAGCAGGTGATGTGAAAGGTGTCTGCCAGAGACCATGAATGTTGCTCCCAGTCAGAGTAGAAAATTCTGGACTTGATGGGCACATAGTCTGACCTGGTATAAGACAGCATCCTCTTTTTCTAAATGAGGAAATATACATGCAGGGAGCCAAGAGTAACAGGCCGTGGCTGGGAGCAGAACTTGCACACAGCAGGGCTCACTCTCATGCATTCCCATTTGCCCCTTCACACTTTCAAGCTGAATGCTGTAAGACGGCTTTATTAGACTTCACCTAATAAACACTTCATTTCATTGTGGAAATACTTCATTTATCTTTTACAAACTGTTGTACTAGAGTAGCAGCAGCAGCATCATGAATCAACCCTCCATTTTGAATACCAAATATTTGGCATTTGTTATGGCTTTGGTTTCCTCCACCATTTTTTCCCCTTAGCCGGAGCTGTGGAATTCTTTTTTTTTTTTTTTACAATAATTTTTATTCAAATTTTCATAAAACATACAAAACAAAATCATAAAACATTCAAAGACAAAAAACAAAACAAAACAAAAATGATTAAACAAAAAAATAAAATGTTGACTTCCCATTTGTCGCAGATCAAATCAGTTATAGGTCTACAATATATAACAATCCTGTCTCTTAAATTATATTATAAAGTCACTTTCCTCCAGTAGTTATCTTAATTAATCATCAAATCTCATAAACATTACTTTATTCTTTCCACAAAAAGTCAGAGAGGTTTCAATTCTTTAAGAAATATATCTATCAATTTTTCTCCAAATAAACATGTCGATTAATCCATCTCGTTAATAATAATAATAATCTTATTGTCATAACCATAGCCCAAATAAACATATTGATTAATCCATCTCATCAAAATCTGTTAGGTCCAATAATTTCAATAGCCATTATTCCATTATCCATATTAATTCCATCTTCCATCTTCAATAGTCCTGTTAAGTCCAGTAATTTCAGTGTCCAATCTTCCATTATCAGTATTCCATAATAATCTTGCTGTCATAGCCATAGTCATATAATAAGAGTCTGATGGGAATTTCCTCTATCCCAAATATTTTCTTGCCATCAATTCTGAATAAGTTGCTGAAATATTGTTGTAAAGTCATATCTCTGGAGCTGTGGAATTCTAACTGCAAATTAAAAAGTTGCTCTTCTCATTAGAAGATAAGAGCTTGTGGTCATTTTAATACCAAAACATCCTGTCATATAACTGGATATTTGGTATTTATTCAAGTAGTTACTTTTTAAAGAAATATTGGAAATCTTCATTAGAGACATATGCTCAGATCAAAAGAAACTTTTGAGGAAACCTGCCAAATTTAATTTTAATTAATTATTTTTATTTTTTTTGCAAAGGAGATCCCAAAGCCATGTCATAGACTGCATTTAAAAGTGACAGACATTTCAAGAGCAATTTCCCATGTGGCCTGGGGCATGCCAGTTGAGAAATATGAGATGAGAGCATCCAGGGGCATTCAAAACTAGTTGCATGAATCTTTGAATCCTGTCCATTGTTCAACTGTGACATGTTTCATATTGTATTGCTATCCCCGTCTCTGCTCCATATTGTACTGGTATCCTTTATCACTATGAAAAGTATCTTAAGAGTCGCAAAAAGCAAACTTATTTTGGGATATCTTAAGTGTGTGTGTGCGGGAAAGCTCACATCAATCTATATGTCCACAAGAAATAAGTAAACCTTTAAAAGTCAATATACATCATAACCTCGAATAACCTATTGCAGCAATATGGGAAGGTTACAGAGTATAAGGTCTTAGATAGCATGGAAGCCAATGATAAATCTGTGGCAGATCTCAAATGATAGCAAATTTCATAGCTCCTCTTTTCCAAAAAATAACTGGAAGCAAACATACCATGCACAAAACTATAATGCATTATGATCAGTTCCAGTTTTAGATATATATATCTCACAAACATACACATACACACTC
The DNA here is from genome assembly GCF_030035675.1 of Rhineura floridana. Taxonomy (NCBI): domain Eukaryota; kingdom Metazoa; phylum Chordata; class Lepidosauria; order Squamata; family Rhineuridae; genus Rhineura; species Rhineura floridana. The sequence goes on along the minus strand of NC_084480.1, from coordinate 60,138,476 downwards.
CAGTGTAATCAACCCCATCAATTACTAGTCAAAAGCAGTGAATACCTGATACTGTTGGAAAAGGCGTAAATGGTAAAGAAATAAGCACAATCTTTTTAAAAGATTACATTTAACACTTTGACTTTTTTTTTCATTTTAAGAGACCCTTATATTACAGTATTTCCCCCATAATAATAGGAGCTTTGCATTTAAATGATGTATTAAGTATGCCACAAGCAGTTCCTTTTCTTTGGTAGGAGGAGTTAGCAGCTCCAACATTCAATTGACCTGTTTCCAAATAATCTACAGGGGAAAAATGAAGATTAAGTCCTCTAACAAGAGCAGTTTTCACAGTCTAGCATACAAAGAGAAGGATTCAGTAAAAAGATGAGAAGGCAAGCCGCATTGTGCTGGCTCACTTAAATCTTATTTCCAATTCACTAAATGTGTTATTTGACTTGGCAAGTGAGCTGGTATGTGTATTAGATCAGCAGGGAGCCTAATCAAGGAGATGCCAAGTTTGCTGCAGCCCCTCTGCACAGCATTAGCCTCAACTAGTGACCTTAAGCAAAGTGGGTGGTTGAACCCAAAAGAGAATAGCATTAACTTTTACTTGAAGTTCAGCCTGATTTGAAGTCTCCTTTTGTGCGCTATTCAAAAAAAAATGCAGAAAGCATTCAACAGAACTGAATCTAGTCTGCTCAGCACCATCTTCACATGCAAGGCTTTATAGAAGCTTGCCTCCATTAATGCTGACACATGCAAAAGAAATGAAAAGCATTAACTCAGCTAAAGCACTTGATTCTGCAGCTGCAGAACAATTCACTTTGTAACCCAATAACTTGGAGGGTAGGTTTTTTTTAAATCCTGATAAAATGTGAATTTGCTAATTGCCACAAGAAGTGATTTTCAAATATTAATAGCATTGTGGACAAGGAAACAACTAATAATAATGCTATTTATGCCATATGGCAGAGTAGATTTTTGTTCTGGAAAATTAGAAGACGTTGACTTGAGATCAATGATGTAATTGGGGTGGTTGTTTTTTTTACTAAGCCTGCAATCTTAGCAATTTTACAAAGAAATAAGAACCACTGAAACTAGTGAGACTTAATTATGAGTGAATATACAGTTAGGCTGGAAAGTTCTCACTCTTTAATATGAGGCCAATTTCATGAATGTGCAATGCTTTATTTTAAATAAGAAATATACCCCCCAAAGTTCTTATTACTACAAATATTTCCAGATTTGTGTTTCAGATATAAATAGTATGTAACCCAAGAGCACAATTATTTTTAGGGCTGCTGCTTATGATATATTTTGTACATTGCAATACCTAATTCTGCTTATGTTCTACTTTCCTTCTCTTTAAAATTCCAAAACTATATGTTTCTCACTGAATATCCTCCAACCCCTTTCATACCTTGGTTGAACCCCTTGTGATTACAATCTTTTTTGGTACTAAACCCAATGATTTATAATACAGTTCTCCTCATCTAGTCTGACAAAATCACAGTGGACACAGTCTATTATTATTATTATTATTTATTTATTATTTTATTTATTTTATTATTTCAATTTATATACCGCCCTTAGCAGAATAGCTCTCAGGGCGGTGAACAAACAAGATAAAATACAATATATCATAATAAAAATCATAAAAACATATACAAACAAACAACAAAAAACACTACAAAAACACAATACGACAAAAATTAAAAATACGTATTAAAAGATTAAAATGGTTAAGAAAATTATTATTATTATTATTATTATTATTATATCCCTTCCTCCTAGCAGGAGCCCATTCTAGAAGTTAATATTGCTTCTGTTAATATCAGAAAAAAAAATGAAGGTAGAGATACATCTTCAAAGGGACAGAAAAAGGTTTAAGTACCCAGACCCATCCTTATAGGTAAATCCAGGTGGAGCTGATAATGCAGAAGAAAATCCAGTTTGGAAATTTGTCAAACAAGAGCCCTGTTGAGGCATTCCCCCTCATGCAATTAAAGGGGACAATGGGATTGCTCCTGCTGGCCCCATACCCATCACCACAGCTCTGACAGCCCCTCGCTACATCTGTTAGAAGAGCACATCTGTAGAAGGGAACCAGCTCTATGTGCAAGCTCCCTTGTGATGAGGCATTCTGCATGATGTAGAACCCTGTATATGAAAAGGGGAGGGGGATAATTGAGGCACTAGGCAGATGCAAGGTCAGGAGCATCTCAGTAGGGCTAAGCCCATTTCCAAATGGTACAACCCCACCATCACCACCTACATTCTACAGCTGGGGCTCAAACTACATGCTCAGTAGTGCTTTTTATTCAGGTCTCTCAAAGAGTAGCCTCTAATGTGTCTTGGCAAACTGCTTTTGAAACTGAGAGATCTTTGAAAAGAAGTTTGTGATATGGCACGAGTCTGCATTTCACAGGGGATAACAGTGAAAGTTCCCACTTGGTCCATCCAGACTAGCTCTTTGGAACATCCTCCATGGTCATCTATGGCTTGAGAGACATGGAATGTGACTGAATTTGATATTATAATAAGTGGTGCATGCCACAAGGAGGAAATGATGGATTGAACAGAATTTACAGGAAATAAATCCTAGCATTCCTCATTTTAGCTAAATTCATGATGATGCCTATGCAGTCTGAAGGATTGCTGCAGACATCATTGGGTCCATATAGAAAGCAGTCATGCAGACAGGCCTGGTGTCAGTACCTGGCTTAGTTGGGCAGCTGCTGTGTCCCATGAGCTCTAGAAGGTCCCAACAAGGCTGACTCCTACTTTGCCTGGAACTAGGGGCCAGTGGTACCATTAGGCAGAATGAGGTGACTGCCTCAGGCAGCAAATGCTAGGGGGCAACAGCAGGCCCCAGCTTTTCCTCGAGGCACCCAGCTATTTCCTACTTTTGCTGTCCTGGGCCTCCACACCTGGCCTGCTGCCTCAGGTGCAGCGGAGGATGTTATCCCATTACTAGTGCTGAAGTAAGATTTAATTGCCCATCCAGTATGTTTCTGTACATGGAATGGGAGAAGGGGGCATGTTGTCCATCCCTGCAGACATCAAAATGTCTTGGGACAGACATGCCTGGATCTCTGGTGAGTACCTGCTAGTACTTGAGATCCCTGGTGGTGCAGGTGCTGACCTCAGTGGCAATGCAGCCACCAATCACCTTTTCCTCCATTTGGATATACACCAATGCAGTGCTGGCAGTGTTGGGAGGGGAGCTGAGTGCCTGATAGGTCCGGATGCTTGATATTGTGCTATGGGAGATACAACTTGGTGGCTGCCTGGGACAATTAGAGCCAAGCAGCAGCTTGGTTCCTCCCTTAATATAACACCAGCATTGCATCAAGTAAGCCTATCTGGGGAAGAGGGTGTGATGTTCCACACTTGTAGGTTAAAATGTTCTATACATTTGTATTATGTTCTATATGGTGAGTTACTATATTAGAATAAATAAGGTAAGTGGTGAGTGTTGGGAGGCAGAAATGAATGAGATATAATGTGATTGGCTGCGTGTCTGAAGGTTGAATGTTTGTATTGGAGTGCTTGACAGATGATAGGACTGGGAAGAGTGTGAAGAGTTAGGGTTCAGTATATATAGAGCTGATCTTGTGAAGAGCTAGGGCTTGAGTTTTGAACAGAGAGGGTGGGAAGAGTGGTTGTAGTGTGGGTAGTTGGGTAGGTCATTATTACTGGTGTTAATTGAGCAATTTAATTAGTGTACTTCATTCAGAAGTAAAGAATGCTTGTTTGTAACCTCATGCTTAAAAACCTGAACACAAAATATTCTTGTTCATATTCAAATCTGTTATTTTATAAGCCACTTTGATTCAAAACACCTAGTTATTTGGCCAGCTACTATAATACATATATAGGAAACAGACTGCCTTCAAGTCGATTCTGACTTATGGCAACCCTATGAATAGTGTTTTCATGGTAAGCAGTATTCAGAGGGGGTTTCCCATTGCCTTCCTCTGAGGCTGAGAAGCAGTCACTGGCCCAAGGTCACCCAGTGAGCTTCATGGCTGTGTGGGGATTCGAACCCTGGTCTCCCAGGTCGTAGTCCAACACCTTAACCACTACACCACACTGGCTCTCTTATAATACATATGAAGGATTGATAAATATAAACAAGGGTTGTGAAACAGTATCAAACAGTGGCAGAGAAATTACCGCAGAGTGACAGTATCAGGCTAAGGAAGCAAACCCATAGCTGTGATCATAAGAAAGGGATGCAAAGAGGCACAGGGGCGGGTGAGGCTTTCCTGTAAACCTGGTGGATATAGCAAGGGCTGAGGAAATAAAGCAGCATTGCTATATCCAAGTGTGCTTAGAGGAGGCATGACAGGGAGTAACTGGTGGCTGCAAGTGGTGCCACAGCCAGCACCTGCACCCATTCTACTGGGGGTCTCAAGCAGGTCAATGGTGAGGGTAGAGATGTAAAATTTCTGGAAAGCCATGGGAAAAAAACAGTTTTTTTCCCTGGGTTTTTTCAGAAAAAAATAGAAATTTTTGGAAAATTTGAAAAATGTAATATTAGCTCTTTATACAGATTGAAAGTCACCTTGTTACTTCAGGAACATCAAATCTAATTACGTACAAGTTGGTTTGACATAAAATTATCACATTTGGTGTATTAGGAGTACATTTTATTCAAACAATTATTACAAATTGAATTTACTTTTTAAAATTTTTACCTTTTTTTGTAACAAATGGATCTACAAGATCCTGAACTGTAAGGAACCTCTTTCATTTTGCCAGCTTATAAGGACCAGGCAAAAAAAATATTTTTTTTTAAAAAAGAAGAAGCTATCAACATTAATAACAAAGAAAATTATTTATATCTCCGCTAGTCTTCCACAGTGTCAAGGAGACATAAAGCATCCATTCCCATGAAAAGAACTGAGAAAAAAAAGGAGGGTGGACACCAAGATTCAATGAAACATTTTATTCATCATGCTAAAATAAAACATTCCACAATCCATTTTTTCTTCATTGTTTTCAATTTTTCAGGAAAAAAAACAAAAAAAAGGCTTTGGAACCCCCCCCCCCCCAATTTTCCCAGTTTTTTTTCCAGGCCTTCACATCTCTAGGTGAGAGGCAACGATGGCACTTTGTCAAGAGCCTACTCAAGCCCGGTGCCAAGCCTCATGGTATCACATGAGCTGCAAAACTAGGTGATGACACTGTGCACAAATACTCCCTCTATATATGACCAATATCCACAGTTCTAACATGTTGCAGGCTACCGGTCTTAATGCAGTGCAGATTCTTTATTTGAAGAAGATGATGTAGTTTGCAAAGGAGGTTGTACCTTTACATTTAATTTAATTTCACTTTGAGAGGAGGGGCCACCACTGCTCAGTGACAGAGAGCATTCTTTGCACACAGAAGGTCCCCAGTTCAATCCCTGGCAAGTGCTGATAGGGTTGGGAAATACTTCCGGAGAAATGTTGCCAGACAATAGATCGACGGTCAATATTGAAATGGATCGACTAAGAGTCTGACTCAGTATAAAATATCCCCTGTGGATGATTCTGTGGAGGTCTCAATGGGTGTGAAATTTCCTCACTGTTGGGTATTTATTCATATTTTTTATTATTATTCTGAGATTTCTACCACACCAATCAATTTCAAAATGAAGTGCTCAAAGCAGCTAACAGCATACATTCCTTGACCAATGAGCATGCTAGGTCCACACTGGGCTGCTTTTTGGGGGGTGGGGTGTTAAATCCCCTCTAAGGTTGTTTATATCCCTATCGCTTTGGGGATTTGCTCTGCCCTTCATTCTACTGTTCCTGAATTCTGGTTTAATTTCTGAAAAGTCTAGAACAGAGCTTGGAAAAGTTACTTGTTTGAACTACAACTCCCATCAGCCCAATCCAGTGGCCATGCTGGCTGGGAATGATGGGAGTTGTAGTTCAAAAAAAGTAACTTTTCCAAGCTCTGGTCTGGAATCAGAATACATTAGTTCTTAAGTTAATTTCAACTTAACACACAGACATACACACACACACACAAGGTGTAGCCGAGAGTGCCATTGCTAACATAGCCAAAATGGCACCATTCATAAAAAGAGAGGGTAGAGGTAATCCCAAGATTTGCAGAAATACAACCAGCCTTTGAAAGGGGGGACCTCATTTGTGAAAAGTATGCCCTCTTGTGGACCCAAAAGATGATACCATCATTAAGATTCTTGGCAGAACAGATATCTCTAAAAACAGTAAACACAGCAAGAAAGAAGTTCTAACAAATGCAATCACCCCTTGATTAGCATTAAAAAAGAAAAGAGAAAGACTAAGAGCTATCCCAAATTACAAATGAAACTGACTGGATGCATTAGGCAAACGCAACAACAGAATATACTTCATAAATACTGAGCAAACTAATGGTGCAACTATGCATGACATATTCCCAGTTGAGTGTGCATAGGATTGAAGCCAAAGTCTGGATAGCCTATCAGAACTTGGGCTAGCACTTGAACATTTGGGTCAGAATATTTTGGTCCCAAATGACCCTGTTGATTCCTTCCAATTTGCTTGCACTACCAACTCGGGGTATATATTGAATTGGGATGGAGACCAGCACAAGAAATGCCTGCAGAGTAACTCCAATATGTGTAATATACAAGAAGGCTCATCCAATTTCTGTTCACTAATGGATGATTAATATTTGTGTGATACCTAGGTTCCTTTTTAAAAAAATATTTGGCTTCCAGAAAAGTGATGAATGTATATCATACATTCATGGTGAAGAATTGTATCTTAAATGGCAGTGGGTGGGGTGGAGGATAGTAATTGCGGAACCATTGTACCCCATGACACCTCTGCGCTGGGAAAGGTACTTAGGAAGAGGAGCACTTGATGAAATCCACAAACACCCACTAACCTAACTTCTCCCAATATTAGCCAGATCATACCCATGTGTAGCCTTCTAAAAGCAGCAACTAATGAGCCTGACAAAAAAGCAAGAGATCTGGGACCTCTGTTGCTCCTATGAAATTCTAGGACTGGCTCACTCTAATCAAGCTAAGATCTTAGGGATGGGTCATCCAAATATCGCCATATGCTGCCACCTGAGAAGCAAGATTGTCAGGCTGAGGGAAGAAGGGAGAAACAAAATCGGGCACTCATAAACTGCTGCCCAACATGAGGGGAGGGGAGATGAATGAAAAGAGGCAGGTTGTCCAGGAGCTGGTGCATGCCTCTAAGAGACAGTGCAGCCAATGAAAGCCCTCCTTTGCAGTTGGGCTGGTGGGCCTATTATACACCATCCTCTCTTGCTTGCTGTAGCAAATAGGGCTTTAGTTTTGCCCCGCAGAAGGGGGAGGCTGAATGAAGGACCAGCTAAAAGAAAGCAGGGATGACAACAAATTTTTCTGGTAGGTAGGGATAGTAAAAGTTTCATCTTTAGTTTTTCTCGATTTCTCATTTTTCCAGTCTTAAGTTCACTTCTCCACATTAGTTTGTAATTTTAAAAAACCAAATCCTCGTGAACATTCATCACCATTTTAGTGATAATTTCTCCTGACATTCACATGCTTATGTGCAATTTTGCTTTAATATACACATTTTTGCAAAACAATTTCTCCTAATGTAATGCATTTTTGGATATTATTTTCACTAACGTGTATTTTATACACACTTTATTCCAGTATATTCATTTTTGTACACATTCATTGCTTGGAGAACAGCTTGCAATATTCAGAGAAGTGCGAATTTTGAAAGATGGCTGTGTTTCAGTTTGCATATTATTTTGGAAAGTGCAGATACGAACTAAATTAAATTTCTCCTCCATCTCCACTGGTAGAACTCTTGTGCCTTTAAACAGATTCATGACAAACAGAAGCACAGCAGATACATTTTTTCTAACCCTACAGCATCAGTGGAGGCTAGCATGCCATTGTACCCGTTACCTTCTCTTGGTGGCTAAACTGCACAATCTTATGCAATCCTATTCAGATGTAAAGTCCCACTGAGTGCAATGAGACTCCTAGGGACGGAGAAATATGGCAATTTCAGTTTCTCTGTTTCTCATTTTCCCTGTCTTCAGTTTGCCACATTTCTGCATTAGTTTGAAAAGTCCTCACAAAAATTAATCTCCAGCACTGAAGGCATTCAAGAGGCAGCTGGACAGCCATCTATCAGGTATGCTTTAACTTAGATTCCTGCACTGAATAGGAGGTTGGATTTCATGGCCTGTATTATAGGCCCCTTCCAACTCTACTATTCTATGATTCTATAATCCACATTTTAGTGCATGCTTCTCCTGTTAGACACATTTTTGTATGCAGTTTTGCCTAATATGGACTTTTTGCAGGCAATTATCTCTAATGTAATACATTTGTGCATGTTATTTCCACCACCATATGCATTTTTGTGCACACTTCCTCTAATTTTAAATGTTTTAATGTATTTTGGATGTTTTATTTTGTACATTGCCCAGAATGGCTGGATAACCAGCCAGATGGGCGACTAATAAATTCAATAAATAAATAATGTATGTGGGGTTTTTTTTACACATTTTTTGGTTGGAGAAATGCATCTCAAAATTCAGTGAAGTGTTGATTTCAAAGAATAGCTGCATTTTGCTTTTTTATTGTTTCAGGAAGTGTGAATTTGGTAGGTTCAAGTTAAAATGTGGATCAAACCAAAGTTCTCCCCTATAAACTCACTCCCAGGCAAGTGTGTAAATAGGAGAGCAGCACACAGGTTTTTAAAAGACAGGCTTGATGGAAGACCTAGGAAACGATACCTGGTAAATAAAATGAAAGTGGCAATAACTCAGTACTGGCCACAATAAGACCGAGGCAGCTTTCTTCACCCTCAAGAGGACTGTGTACTTTCTCATTGGGCAGAATAATACAAATCAATGCTGGCTGGTTGTGGTGGGGCTTAACTGAGCCACATAGCCACCACTGCATGACTCATGGCAGTCAAGCTGGAAGGTGAGGCTGCCAGGAAAAGCTACCCTTTTGCGACTCCATCTCTCAAGCCAGTGCCAAATAAGGCCCATTGACGTAAGGTGACAACAGCAGGCTAGATCCAGCTGCCCAGCTCTGCCCCACATCAGGGATTTCAGCTGGATACCACTAGTGGAGATACCACTAGCAGTAGCTTTCATTTGCCTACCATGTGGATGCGCACGTTGGGGTGCTATGCACTGGTGGACTTCATAGTGATATAGGAAGCTGCCTTACACTGAGTCACATAATTGGTCCATCTAGCTTAGTATTATGTACACTGACTGGCAGCAGCTATCCGGGTCTTCATACAGGGTCCCAAGCCATACCTGGAGATGCCAAAGATTGAATCAGGGACCTTCTGCATACAAAACAGATGCTCTGCCACTAAGCTATGGCTGTTCCCGTAACAGCGACAACCTTTCTGCTAACCACCTCCCATTAACTAACTAACTTGCCCTAACAGCCAGAGGGATATCTCCACCTTGTGTAAATCCTCTCCAGCCTGGAGGATTGGCGCTTTGGATTGTAGCCTTATCAACTAATTCAAAGGTAGGATGAATTGGGCATCTTCTCAGCCAGAACTGGAGGGGGGAGGCAAGGTAGCTATGATTCTCTGTCCCTCTGGATGTAGCCTCTTCCTCTGACAACTAAGGAGGCATCAAAATCAGGTTATCTTTCTCCTGCCTTCACCAATGGTTGGAAGAGAAAGTTTAACCCAAGCTTTCACAGCATAGCAGGTTTATGGCATCTTTGTTTTAATAAGCATCTAATACTGGTTTAACTTTCTAGAGCTAGCACAAATTTGCTTCCAAAAATGCTCCTCGGAACTTTGTTGTATGTATGTTGATGTTGAATATTCATCAAAAACAGAAGCTAAAATCCTGAAATTACCTGCACTGAAGAAATTTCTGCTTTTCATTTGGTTGCCTTGTTTTGGCCCATAAAACTGATTATGAAATTTCTGCATTTTGTCACTGAAAAATATGTAATACTTGGCATGTTGATAGATTAAAATCTATTTCTTGAAAATGGAAACTAGTATCTAAACCAAATATGTGCTGAGGTTTTGACTCTAGTTATACCATTTTGAGATGGAGTAGGATTTGAGGGTTGACTTGCAAAACCCCAGGAAAACAAAAGTTTGCAATGAAAACTGTAACCCAGCCTGACCTCATGTGGCATTACTGGGCACCACTAACATGTCAGAGATGGAACTGTAAAGGAGAACCATATAAAGAGGGTAAAGTGCAGAGTGAAAAGTCATGCCAAACATGCTGAAAGAGTGGTAGGCACCTCAACCTTTATTCTCTAATTGGGAGGAGAAGAGCTTTTACTGCAGACTCAGTCTACAATGTAGGCCGGCAGCCCAACTGGGCAATGCCCTTGATTTGTTCAGTGCACAGCTGCTCTATTCTAAACACTTTAAATAGGCCCACTTTCAAACTGGGATATATTTTTTAAACGGCAAAAGGTATTTTACTATTTTTTTTAATAAATGAAACTTTGACTGCAAGAAATGCTTGAAGTTGGTAATCATTTGCAGACTCCCTTCCCCTTCCTCGCCACAGGGCTGAGGGCAGATGCACAGCTGGTTATCAGTGCAACCCTTATTACGAACACCAATTATTGGTTGAAAAGATCTGCTATTACTATTTAGCTACATTCCTTCTCATATGACATTGGAGGGGGGGAGTTCAACGCCCTCCTTTCTATATAAATGTACATGTTTTTACATTCCCCCCCCTAGAGTCTTGACATGAGAGGAAGCTTTGTGAGCTAAGCCATTTTATCTCTCATTTAGGGGCTGAACTTTTATACAATACCTTGGTTCCTGTGATCTTCCAGGCAGGCTGTTGGCTTTGGGGGGGGGAAACTTTTTTAAAAAATGCAGCAAAAAAGCAGTAAAGGATATTAAATGTTAGAAATGGAAGCACTCCAGTGCCCACCAAGAAGGGCCTTCTCAAGGTTTGTGGGGATCCTCAGCAAAGTGTGCCTGGTGGGCCCCTTCCTCCATTTTAATTTCCCACAATGCTCCAGAGTGATGTTATGTCAGGGTACTGTGAGAAATTTAAATGTTTACTTACCACTGTCACCACCAAGTAAATCCACAACTGGGGGGTCCAGGTTTTCAGTTGCCCTCGTGTGCCAGGTGCTAAAGCCAGGCCTGTCCACTTTCCCTTTCTTTGGTAATTTTGTTCTGCTTTTAACTTCTTAATGCACAGTCAAAATAATCAGCAGATGCACTTTGTCTCAGCAGGGATATGCAGTGATGGGGAAAGCGTCACCTTTAAAATATTTGCTAATAATCCCCAGTTCCTCTGTCATTTAAACTGCAATCCTAAACACATAAGCAGAGCAATCTAAACCTCTGATCTGCCTTGCTGAAAGGGGTTTGAATGGGGTGGAAGTGTCCCTCTGCACAGCCTTGTCCAGATACACCAGCCTCTGCCATTGGGAGAGCTCTGCTGTCAAGCCAGCCAGTGAGGCGCACCCCAATGCACTTGTTCAAATGGTGGGTGGACAGTTCACAGTGAAAATCTCTGAAATAGAATGTTTTAGGATGGGGAGGGGTGGGCACAGCATCTTCTGGATTCTGTGCTGCCCCTGCTGATGGTATGTGATGCTAATGGGCTCAATCCAGGTCTCTTTGCAATCCCTGGGAGTGAATACAGCCAATGGGTATTTTTCCTCCCCCCCCCCCGGTGCTCCATCAAGCCCTGCTGCTGTTGACCAGGGGCTTGGATTGACACCTTACTTACTTAGTTTCTTTGAACTCAATTCTGAGAAAACATACATAGAGCTGAGTGGTTAGAAACATGTGGTACACTCGGGTACCTGTAAAGAAAGTCTGGTTTTGCTAATGTTTGCTAGTGAAGATGGTTCTGTGGCAAGGAACTGTGGAGGAAACATCTTCCCTGAATGAGGGCCTCTAGAAGGCCCTGAGATTGTCAATTGTCACAGCTGAATCCAGTTAATTAAACATATAGTGAGAACACCTGCTTATCAGCTTGAGACTGGTACCTCAAGGCAGCAGAGGCCTGGGAAGGTTGGAGAAACCGTGTGACTCTTACGTATGAAAGCTCTAGAAGATTTCATCATCAGAAAGTCCTCTGATTGGCTAATTTATTTTTGGCTGTTGCCAGGCTTTTTCTCATAAAAGCAGAGTTGAGATTTTGGCTTGATGCTGTTCTCCAATGTTTCTTTATGTTACCTGCTGTTGGGGTTCTATCTTCCTTATGCTATCCAGGCCATACATCTCTTGGGGAGATGTGGAACCATGAGATTACACTGCCTGTCTTCCTATGATCTGTTAGCACAGAATTAGTTTAGACATATCTGCAATTTTTGGTCTGTGATTGAACTCTCTGTATTTTTTATTTTATTTTACCTAACCTTCTGGGTGTTTGGTTTAAGGAATTGCTTTGCTGCTATATTTTTGCACTTATAATTTTATTTTAATAAAAATTATCTCTTATTTACTAGTGTGTGCTCATTTCAGGGGAATTTTGGCTCTGAATCCAGCACCACAGACTAGCATATAATTGGATATTTTTGCCTTAAGTCTCTAAGATAAGGAGTGTAGTTTGGCTTTTGTCCTTTGGAATCCTGCATAGGTCTGTTTCTGGCACTTTGGGGTGGTGGCAATCTACCTACCTTACAGGGTTGATGTTTGGCTTAACTCAGCCCTGGTAAGGCAGGCACGGATGGTGCCTGGCCAGAATCAATTGCCCTGGAGTTGGGAGTAGACTTTGAGAGTTCTTTATATTGTCCAATATCCTCGGTCTATGTAGAAACATGGCAAAGACGAATAGAATTTTGTGGTAACAGGGTAAAGGAGGAAAAAGACATACGGTCAGGTAATCAATTGTAAAGTCCAATTCCCTGAATAGATGGAACAAATGGATAAGGTTATTTAGCACACCTGTAATGTATTAGATGAAAAAATCTTTTGATTACATGTATGGAATTATGCTCTTACCTGTTCCTGATTGTAATTTATAGCTTGTAAATTAATTTAGCTTACTTTTGTTTGTTCTTTTCTTTTTGTTTTCCTTTTTTCAATTTTTTCTTTTCTTTTTTAAAAAATTAATTTGTTCTAGTTGGATCTTAACAAACTGTAATGTTGAAATAATGAAATAAAATAATATGCTTTTTTTTGTTAAACATGTGGGTTTTGTTTATTTCTGTTTTTTTCCCCAGTGTGGGTGGGGAGGATATGCCAACTGGTGAACTCATATAATACATTTTATAGTTCATTACAGTATTAGGTCTGATGGAGAGACCTGTATTGAAAGCTTAAAGTGCCCATAAGCAAGGTTATGCCTTGAATGTATTCTGGGTTACTTTAGTTCTATAAAAATGTTATTCTTTAAATAATGAGCATGTTGACCATTTAACTCAACAGTCCCTCTCATACTTCATCAAAGACCAATTAGTATAGTTATGGTCATCCCAAAGGAAACTATTAAAACATAAATGTTTTTCATGTCTTCTACTTTGGTATTTTTCTTACAGCAGTATATATCTCTTCAGAATTCCCTAATTAAACGTGATGTATTCCTCCTTCAGTCCTACAATTCATGCATTTGCATATGATACATTTTTATGTGAGATCTATTATTAAAACAATAATAGAGCTTTAAAGTTACATAGATGCCTAGGATATAGGTAAAAAGGAATCTGAAAGCTCCATAGTGGATCCCTCGCTATTTAGATGTTAGGCTGTAATCATAAACTCATTTACTACAGAGTAAGCCCCATTGAAGTCAATGCAACTTACTATTTTTGAGTAAGCATCTATGGGATTGTGCTGCACGTACATCTTTCTTAGATTAAGTTTGAAATTTACATTTACTTCATGTCAATCTATTATTAGGCTTGCACTTATTCACTAAGGGTACAATTCTTTTCTACATCACATCGTCCTAGGAATGTGGGGGGCATCCTAGGAACATAGCTCCATGTGTGAGTTTTCTGACTGTGGCTTCCAGGAACTGGTATTCAGAAGACTACTACCTCCAACCATGGAGGCAAAGCATAGCCATCGTGGCTAGTAGCCACTGATAGCCTTATCCTCCATGTATTTGTCTAATACTCTTTTTAATGCCATCCAAGGTTAGGCCATCACTGCCTCCTGTGGGAGCAAATTTCACAGTGTAACCATATGCTATGTGAAGAAGTACATTCTTTTGTCTGTTCTGAATTTTCCAACAATCTTTTGAAGACTTTCCTCTTTCAACAAGCCTTTTAAGTTGAGACCTATCCCAGTCTGCGTCTGTGTTAGAATTGCTTGTTAATATTTTTTTCATGTTTTAACCCTTTGTTAAAGATGTTTTTACAGCTTTTTTAAAAAAATGTTTTTAATGTTGGTTTGTTTTAATGTATTTTAATGTCTGTTTTTATTATATTTAGTGTTGCTGTTTGCTGCCTTGGGCTCCTGCTGGGAGGAAGGGTGGAATATCAATCAATCAATCAATTAATTAATAACAATCGGCTTCATTGGATGCCTATGTTATGATAGAGGGAACTTTTCTCTATCCACATTCTCCATGCTATGCATAATTTTATATGCTTCTATCTCTTAAGCCAGCCATAAAAATATTAGTGTTCTTAATCCCATTGATTTCAGTGGTCATATGTGCATTCAATTATGTCTTTTTTGGAAATGTGGATGCCATTACATAAGACAAAAAAACTTTAAGATAAAGATTTTCCATAGTATATTGCTTACCTGTTACTGCTGTGCTATATAATTATGATCTTGATCTCTTAAGCCAGCCATAAACATATTAATAATCGATTCCACTGTGGGCTTCTATAACTTTACGTCCGTGTTGTCAAGGACTAGATAAAACTCATTTAAAATACTACGTAAGTGGTATCTGCCTCCTCCCACCCATAGTGTAATCTTGAGTAGTAATAGTCCATTATACTGGAGCATGATGATGTCAGGAACCTCATTATATATGTGGTGGTCCTATGCCAAAATACAAGAATTCTGGGGGGGGAGTTTTTTTTATTACAGGGCAGACAAAATTTCAGGCAACATGGTTTAATTTTAATAACTATGTAGCGCAAAAAGAACACAACTGGCAACCACCATCATCCCATGGATCCCTAAAGAACGATTGCATAAGGTGACACTGTAAAGACAAAGTAGTTAAGTCTTAAATATTAGTAGACAAACTAATACAATATAATACTATTATACCTGATGCTCTTATTTATTTGTTAATGTCTACTATGTATTGTATTGCTCTGTTTTGTTTGTATCTACTATATATTCTGGAAAGTTGTTTGTTCGCTATGCTTTTAGACACCTCTGAAGATATCATAACCAAATTTTTCATGATGATTTCTGAAATCATGTTTTTTGTCTATATTTGGGTAAAGTTGGACACTATTTTGAATTAAAATGTCAGACTGAACATTTCAAAACTGCAGTGACTTTAACCATTGATTTCAAAACTGGACTTTTTGTTTCTTAGAATTCCTGAGTAATATCAGGTCCAAGGCTACTAGTGTTTTATAAAAACAAATTAAAGTAATCATAGTTGTCAAAAATCCATTCCACTGGTTACATTGATCCATTTGCATGAATGCCCATCACAAGGACCTCAAGTAGTGGCTTTGGCAAGTTAAACAGCCAGAAGGAGCTGTCTCCTCCAGGTGACTGGCTAACAGCAGGGCTGGCTTCAATCAACACATACATGTTACATACAGATTCATTACTCATCTGAAGCTTATTTTTTAATACCTGGGTCAGTAATTTCTTGAAAATTATTTAAGTGTATGTACATTTCAAAACAGATGAAACAGATTTTTAAAAATGATGTTCAGTAAACAATAAATTCTATCTCCTTATAAATTCACATCACTGAATATTTTTAAGTACATTCAAAAGAGGTTAGGCTCTGTGAATCTATTTCCAGAGGTTGGGGCATCAGCTCATTAAGGATAATAGAGCAGGCTTCCCAAATGCAGAAGGCACTGACTCAAATTTGTAGTGATTTCATTTTCAAATTTCTTTTATCTCAGTTGCTGCTGCTTCAACAAATACAAGTGCTTCAGATATAATAAGCAGCCTAATGAGCATTGCAGCTGATTAGTAAAATGCTGTGATACTTCCCCAGGCATAGTAACACTTCCCCCCCAAATTAAGTAAAATGTATTATTTTTTTGCTCTGATTTATAGCTAAATTGTGTGATTCCCTTTAAAGTGCAAACCCAGCTTGGCATGAGGACTGTTGGAGAAAGAAGGTTCTCATTAAGATGCACTTGGTTTTTAAATGAGTTTTTATTAACTTCAGTTTGTATGCTCACCATCGTTTTACTCACTGAAGACAATGCAAGAAGAGTGAGGTGTTTGCCATTTGCAGCTGCCATTCTTACGCAGTGGTGCAGTTAAATAAGCTGAGATTCTGGACTTAATGAGCTTACTGGGGGGCCTTGTTGGAGAGTATTACTTCACTTCCTTCAAAACATGGGTCACATCTGTACTGTTCATTTACTGTACTGTAATACCACTTTAACAGTAATGGCTTTCTCCCAAAACATCCTGGAAACTGTAGCTTGTTAAGGGCGCCTCAGAACAGTTTTTCCCCACAGCATGTGTTTCATATGGAGTATCTATGGGACCATTAAAACCTGTCATGGTGGTGGGTGTTGAGAAATAGTTCTTGCATGCGGATTAAAACATTGTAAAGAAAAAGTCAAAACCATTATGCATGTGTACTGGCTTTTATTGTCCAAGATATTACAGTTAGGCATGTTATACTGTTTTTTGTGTTTTAAAATTTATGTATTTGTTTTAATGTTTTTAATTGCTGTAAACCACCCAGAGACCTTCGGCTGTGGGGCGGTATATAAATGTAATAAATAAATAAATAAAATATTATCGTGCAAACCAGACAAATCCAAAGGTCACCAATTTGATCTGTGGAGAAATGGCTTCCCAGCCGAGCATAATTTCAGTCACGCATTGAATATGCAAGCAATACCTATCATTAAAGTATGTAGGGGACACCAACACCAACAGAGCCTTGGCAGCATAAGAGCATAGTAACTGCCAGTGGTGTACCTAGCATATTTGACACCTGGAGCAGATCATTTTTTAACACCCCCCTCCTCTAGACGACAAGATTATTTTCAGTAATTATGAAATGAAACGAATAATAATAATGGCCAGAAAACAAACGCAGATAGTGTTTCAGCCCCATTGCGCGACATCTCTCAAGGGAACCGGAAAGGTGTTCTGCACACGCTCAGAGGCACATACTGTCCTCACCATCATTCTTTCCCATATTCCAGTACTGATCCTGCGCTCTGGGGCTCAAACTAAGCTGGCAGCGGCTCCCTCTCACTGCCCATCCTCATCTATCTGCCTGTCTGTCCGTCGTGGCGCTGGGCACCTCCATTGGCTGCACCTGGGGTGGACAGTAACCCTTCATGTAACTAGAGGAATAAAATGCTTTTTTTTAAAATCCACAAACTGAATGAGTTACCCTAAACAGACCTACCACTGGGACCTGGTTCAGGCATTGGTTCATTTTCCTGCAAGGAAACAAAACAGACAACACTCAGCTTTTGTGAAAGCTTGCTACTGCTTACTCCAAGATTATATCGAGGATCGATTCAGGTGGTCTCCTATAGTAAATTCCTTGCCATCCCCAGGATAAATGGTGTTTTGTTTGTACTGCTGCAACTCTATTCAGATAGATGAATGTGGAAATAAAATAAACAGAGCTATTTGAGCCACTCATGGGTCAAAATATGAAAGGGGCAACCACTGATTTTTCTTTTAATGCCTACTCTTAAAAAAATGTGATCCTAGCCATTAAGAAACATTTGTTGAGGCCTTGATGGACCTTATTGCAAATAGGTCACATCCACACCATTCTTAGAAAGCACCTGGCTTCCCTCAAAGTATCCTTGGAACTGTAGTTTGTTAAGGGTAATGGGAATTGCAGCTCTGTGAGGGATTCTTTGGGGGAAGCCATGTGCTTTCAATGTATGGTGTGAAAAATCCTCATCTGTCTGTTAGGAATTCTTCAGCATTCCATAACTACAGGGGAAATACTAATACTTCTGTAGTGGTCCTATGACTAAATTCCAGGGATAAATCTTCCTTTCTCAGTAGAATTTACTGATATCAGATACGTTAAGATGAAGTAAAAGCCCACAGCGGCAAACAAAGCTCTTGCAAGCAAAGCAACACATGGGGAATGAAAAAAAGAACACTACAACCTTAGACTTGCACTGTTCTAGAGCCCCCATCATCCTGGAGTTGATGGGAGTTACAGTCTGACAACAGCTAGGGACCCAAGGTTGAAGAACAATGACTCAGAGCAGTAATGGGACCTGGTTATTCTTTCATGCCCTGTTTATGGACTTCCCAGACTTATCTAGTTTTAAGGATTCTGGACTATGCAGGCCTTCATTCTCAACCAGCAAGGCACTTATGTTCTAATGACCCTTTATCCCAAATTGATCAAAACACAACTTTTATTTATTTACATTTATATACCACCTTTTGTCCCTCATGGAACTCAAGGTGGCATTTATGTGGTTCCCAGACACTTGTACCTGCTTAGCTTCAGCAAGATGCCTCATGTGCCTTCAGACCACACCTCAGGACTATTAAGATTGGGACATATTACATAACTAGTGAGCACATGCTGCATATAGAGAAAATAGATTCACATCTTTTTCTACCATATGTACAAGCCAGGCAAAGGCACCAAGTACAACACCATGTCAATGCACAGGGTGCCCATCAAACTAATGTGTAAATGTGAACTGCCAGAGAGTTTATGGCTGCAATCCTAGGCAAAATTACTTGGGATCAAACTGCACTGAACAGCATGGGACATACTTCTGAGTAAATGCAGCATTGTGCTCTAAGGCCATTTTCACAAGTGATTTGGGAAGCCCAATTCTATATATTTACTCAGAGGTCCCACAGCATTGGATGGCATTATTCTCTAAGGCAGGCTGTAACTCAGTAGTACAAGCACGTGCTTTGCATGCAAAAGGTCTCAGGTTGGATCTCCAGGATGGAGTGGGGAAAAACCCCATCTGAAAACATGGAGAGCCACTGCCAGTCAGTGAGTAGACTATATGGATGGAGCAGTGGCCTGGCTCAGGATAAGGATTCCTATATGTGAATACTGCAGCTATGAAGTGCCCTCTCCTATTCATGTTTACTCAGAAATAAATAATACATTCTATTGAGTTCAGTGGGGCTCCCAAGTATAAGATTGTGCCCTCATAGTGCAATCCTATACATGTTTACTCAAATGTAAACCTCACTGTACTCAATGAGGTTTACTCCACTGTAAGTGTGCACAGACCTGGAGCCTTACAGTGCAAGCCAATGCATATTTGTTTAGATGTAAGATGTAAATGAGGAACCTAGAAAACCGACATTGACAGATCCTTTCATTCCTACTCCCAAGTAACAGTGCACAAGACTGCAGTCTTACAGTGCACACCTATACATGTTTACTCAAATGTAAGTCTCACTGTGTTCCAAGGGCCTTACTCCTAGGTAGTTGCACAGGACTGCAGCCTAAAGCACCTTTTCCCCCAAGTCCTGCTTCCCGAACTGAAATGTCAAAAGCTGCTGCATTTGGCTGGGCTTTTCTTCTTTTGATCTTTGTGTATGTAACCCCGGGGTCAGCATGACTGGGCACCCAGCAAATGTCTGCCTTCTCCCAGTGGGACCTTGAACCAAAAATGGTACAGAATGGTACCTGCTACACCATACAATCTTGCCATAAACATCTTGTGCCGTTAAGAAGGCAAGGCTACACCAGTTCAGGTTCAAGGGCGTATTGGGAGAGAGGAGACATCTTTGGGGGTGCCCAATCATGGTGACACCGAGATTAAAAGCAGAAAAGCCCTGCCAACTGCAGGAAATTTTGAAACTGCAGTTCCAGATGTTGGATGGGGGGAGTGAATTAGGCTGCAGTCGTGTGCACATAGCCGCCTGGGAGTAAGCCCATTTGAACACAGCGAGACTTACTGCTGAGTAAACGCGTCTTGGAGTGCACTGAAAGGCTGCCGTTCTGCTTTCGAAGCTGCCTATCTCGCCCAAGGTCCAAACCCCAGGCAGCCATTCCAGCCCCCTGAAGCAACTACCAGAGACTCGGATGCCTCTTCCTGAGGAAAATGGTGGGTTAAAGTTCAGGAGGGGCATATCAGGTGCAAGTCGCCTGCTTTGTGAACCACCACCGACAGGTTCGTGTTGTCGGCTCCCGCTGCCATCACCACCCGCTTCTCTGTCCTTTGAGGTGATGCGCCTTAAAACACTGGGACTGCCACTTCGCCTCACAGAGCTGCCTCTCATTGCCCTCCACTTTGGCGAGGGACTTTAATCTGTGGCGGGCAGGCTCTTTTATTATTGCTTTTAAATTCAGACAACGCACCCCCTTATTGCCTGCACCCGGGGTGGACCACTCCCCCCGCTCCGCCCTTGGAACACCACTGGTAACTGCCTTGTGGGATCGACCAATGATCATCTCATCCAGCACTTTTTTCGCCACATTGCCTAGCTGTGAAAAACTTGCAACTTAGGAAGTCATGATGGAACATTCAGTAGTCAGAGGTATATTGCCTCATATATAGAGACTTGTAACAAATATGTATATATAAACAGATCTATGCTGTGTATAATGCCCAATCCCAATTTCTAGACACCTCTGTTGCCTGAAAAGAAATGGTGAACTGTAGGGAAAGAATGCCTTCCTGACTTTAGTTGATGATTACTAAAAGATTAGAAAGGTTCAGCAAAGGGCAACCAAAATGATCAAGGTGTTCCTGTGAGGAAAGATTACAACATTTGGGGTTCTTTGGTTTAGAAAAAAAAGAGGGGATGATAAAGATGTATAAGATTATGCATGGAGAATGTGATAAGGTTTTCCCCCCTCTTTCATAAAACTAGAACTTGGAGCCATCCAATGAATTGGAGTGGGTCCAATTTGGCTCCCAAGGCCATTTACCCCAAACCACACCCACTCACTCACCAGCTGACATCACTAATGAGGGTGGATGCTTGAAGGCATGCTCCCATTCGTCCTTCAGCTGATGGGCAGATCAGAGTGTGCCTTCAACCCCCTTCCACCCTTCTTCAGACTGCAGAGGCCTGAAGTAGAAGCCCGAGGGAGGGCATTTGAAGGCATGTTCCAATCTGCTGAGGGGCTGATTGGAGTGTGCCTTCAGTCCACTCTGTGCTTCTCTGCGAGGAAGGGGGGGCATTTGAAGGCACACTTCTATCCTGGGCAGCTTGGAGCATACCCTCAGGTTTGCTTTTGAAAATAGGGGCTTCAAAGGGAAGCATTACCTGCTGTCACTATGATATTAGGTGATTGACAGGAGGGTGGCCCCACCCACCTGCCATCTTTGGCCTGCCAGTGGTTGGAGAGATGAAGATCTGGTCCTCTGTCCAGAAAAGGTTCCCCATCCCTATGTTAGAGGATACGGGACAGACAAAAGAAAGCATTTTGTCACACAGCATAGCTAAACTATGGAATTTGATTCCACAAAATTTAGTGATGGCCACCAACTTGGATGGCTTTAATAGATGATTAGACAAATTCATGGAGTGTAACAGTCACTAGCCACAATGGCTGTGTTCTACTTCCACTCTCAGAGAAAGAAGGCTCTGAATGCTGGGAATCATAAATGGGGAGAGTAGTGTGGTGCTCACCTCCTGCTTGTGGGCTTCTCATAGGAATCTGGCTGGCCACTGTGAAAAGATGATGCTGGACTAGATGGGCTTTTGGACTGATCTAACAGGGCTTATCAGAAAATGGACTTACTGTAGAATCACCTTCATAAAAACACACACACATATTCCAGTGGGTAGAGTTAAGGAGATTTCAGAAGTAGATGATAGTGTGCATTTCAATCTGAGTTATTTTAAAAAAATAAAAGCTGTGGATATGATCACGTGGTATATAACGTAAAAAAAAAGACATTCATTCAAGTACTATGAGTACCTTGTATGGTTACCTTGATTTGGGGGGGGGGGGCAGAAATGCATTTTTCCATTCCTGGAAAAATGCATGGGGTGAAGGATGTTCAATACTGGTTGTCTTTTTCCCCATAGAGAAACACTTGTATTTAGGCTCTGCTATGTATATATGCATTTAAAGCATTAGAAGGGGAAATGACATCAGAAACAGTCCACAGAATGGAAAAGTAGAGAGACAATCTCTGTTTTCCTTCTCATAACAGAAGAAGGGGAGCCTGTGCATATGAAAGGTTCTGGATCACAGCACATATATAAAGTTCTTTGTGCCGGTGTACATTATATGAAACATCTGTGGTTCTCAACCAAACATAGTAGCGAGCAGTATCTCAAGGGCCTTGTCATCTAATTCAGCTTTTGGCTCTCTTTCGGTTTGAGTTTGAAGACGGATTGCCTTACAAGGTAAAACAGCCTGCAGGGAATAGCAATTTCCTTTTCCGTGCACAACAAAATAAATGTAACTTTTAAAACTGTTTATCTTTGATCAAAAATCTATTACTTAGCACACTAAATAAACAGCCCTGCAATTTGTCAGAGAATTCATTGCTTCCTGTGGCTATTTTTAGTGTTTTTACATTTGCTGGTCAATTGGTAATGAGAGCTGATAGCCATGCCATTTGTTTCTTATTTTTGCAGTGATCTCAGGGAGAGAGGGAGAGAGAAAACATTTTGAAATATGAGCTATACTTTAATGTAACGGATAAACTGCTATGCTGCCAGGAATTTACCCAACATCCCCACTCAGTAATTGTGGAAACTCCAGTAATAGCCATAACCCACACACAATAATGTACAAAACCACATGGAACACATAGATCACATTTCTGTGGCAACCTATCCCCACAGCCTGCATGACACTCTCAGAGCATGTAAAAACAATGGCTGAGCCACATTAAGGCATTGCTGTACAAGAATGAACATGATATAAATTTATGGAACCTTTTGATAACTTTTTTTCTTTTGCTGATTTGATTTTTATATATTAGTAAATACTGTTTGCCTATTGCAAGGAAACATTCTTAGCTGCCCTTGCAAATCCCTGCGTTCCTAATCCTCTGATGGTTAAAATGAAGAACATCAATTCTCATCTGCTCTCTTGTGCATGCATGCATGCATACATACTTATGTATTTAATTAGAAAGATTTATAGACTGTTTCATCATAAAACTCTCTAAATGGTGTACATATGGTTTGTCTGTTTCCTGGCTGCCATAGCATCTACTCTCTTCCCCAAATGAAGTCAAGTTAAAAGATGTGAAAGGAGAACCACATTCCATCACATGTCTCAATGACTACTAGTCGTGGTGGTTATATATACCACCTTGAGGATCAGAGGTCTGTGGTAAACTCACAAGCAGGCCATGAGAGCAACTGTTCCCCGCAACCTGAATTCAGAGGAATGCTGCCTTTGAAACTCCTTTGATTCACCAGTAGAATATTTACATATGAAGGAATTAATAGTTGGCAATTCAAGAATTCTGTACAAAATGCAAACATTTTGCCAATCTAGATTTGTAAACCACCAAACCTCAGATTTTGCAAATGTAAGTACTTATACAATTTGCAAAAGCTGCTTAATAACTTCCATCTTGGTCACTTGAGGCTCAAGTAGCCTCAGTGCTTTTTACCAGCTACAGCTGGTATGCCAACTACAGCCATTCTTGAAAATGGATAGGCTGGCTACAATGATTAATGCACTGATAACCTCAAGACTTGATTATTGCAATGCGCTCTCCCCTTGTCCTGGTCCTGAAGCTTCAGCTGGAGCAAAATGCTGCAACTAGACTATTGGTGGGGACAGACTACCACCAGCCCATAACTTCTGTGATTAGAGGCTTGCATTGGATGCCCATATGCTACTGGGCCAAGTTCAAGTTTTGTGAATTAATTTACAATGCCCTTAGCAACTTGGGTCCAGGCTACCTTAATGACAACCTGATCCCTTATGTCCCTGCCTGGTCACTGAGATCTTAGGAGGAGTCTCTCATAGTCACCCATGGTTCAGGTGCACAATTTATATCCAGCAGAAACCATGCATTCGGTATCGTGGGCCCAATATTGTGGAACTCATTGTCAGGTGAGATTAAATAAGTCCTCTTCTTGTTGAACTTCAGGCACTTGACAGAGCCCTTTCTTGTTCAGCAGGCCTTTTAAGGAAGTGTTCTGTTTTAATGATTAATTGCATATTTTTTTATTTACCCTGCTTAGAGACTTTGGTAATTCAGTGGTATACAAAGGTACTAAATAAATAAATTAATATATTCATGTTATGCACAATGGTTCTGATAAAGCAAATTGTCAAAGCAGCAGAAGACTCTTGCACCCATGGAGCTTTGGAGTACATGCAGAGCTGTAGAAAGTGGCTGGTTTTTTAGGGCTGCCTTATAGTGACAATAATATTGTCAGAGCCATTTCACTCACATCAAAATGGGTTGTTTGATTTTGTTGGAGTACTGGCAAAATTAGCAGACTTTAACTGAGTGTAGCTTTCTCAGTGTTTCTGTGCAGAGCAAGTGTGTGTGCTTTACCTGAGAGCAAGCAAGCAAGCTTTTACCTTGCTTTGAATCACTGAGGCTTTAGACTTAGTAAATAAAAATGTTTTTAAAGCTTTTTTTAAAAAAATGTTTTTAACGATGTTTTGTTTTAATATATTTGTTTGCTGCCCTGGGCTCCTATGGGGAGGGTGGGATATAAATCAAATAATAAATAAATAAATAATAAAAAGGCTACTTTATTAAAAGAAATACATACTTGATAGGAAGGGGTCTAGTTCTAGCTTATTAACTAAGGCTGCAATCCAATAACAGTTACCTGGGAGTAAGTCCCACTGAACCCAATGGAGCTTACCTCTGAGTATACATGTACTGGATGACAGCCTAGGTTGGAAGCACAATGACCAGCCTTGGTCATTGCTCCCATGGTTAGGGTTGCCAGGTTCAGGGCCTGAGACTGATTCTGTATCTTGGAGGCCGGGCCTGGCAACCAAGAGGTCTTCTGTATCTTTAAAAGTTGTGCAGGGGGAAGGGAGAATTCCACCTTGTGGTTTTTCCCATTACAGTGTTGCAAGAACATCTGCACTTGGCTGACTTTCTCTTCTCCTAAAGATACAGGATCAGTCTCAGGCCCTGAGCCTGGCAACCCTACCCAAGGTAGAGGAGAGAGACAAAAGGAAGATGTCTGCTCTCCCTTAGCTGGTCCGAGAAGAAGGAAGAAAGGAGGGGATAGAAGGGAGGTCAGCTCCCTGAGTGTATCACTTACAACAGAAGGAAAACAGGCAGAGGAACACAGGTAAGATTAGACAGCCTAGGACCTCTATTTCCTCTTAGGAATGCAAAGAGAACAAAATTGGAGTTCTTGCCACACTTCCAACAGATTTGTCATTTTTTTTTAGTGGAAAGGCAAAATAAATGTCTTCTCAAAACCCTAAACTGCATTATTTCAGATCCAAATTTTTAAATGGCATTGTATGCCACATTTTTGAAGAGGGAGAAATCAGTGATTAACAGTGCAATCCTATACATGTCTAATGAGAAATAAATCTCACTGAATTCAGTGGGATTTACTCCCAAATCAACTGAAGAATCAGCAAAATGATGTGGAGACCCAAAGTGGGGGGAGCCATTTCATAAAACTGTTACTCCAGAAATTACTAGGTCAGTTTCATGAAGTTTTCATGAAATCAGCTGTTTTTTTGCCAGCTCTAGCAGTTATGCTATGTAAATGATGCCACATACCCTTGGCCACTGGAATTCCCACACAAGCTTGACAGATGGGATCTAGCCAAAGTGATATCAGAATATGGGGTTCTATTCAACTAAGTCTTAGTGTAAACTCACTGAAATTAATGAACCTAAGTTAGTAATGTCTATTAACTTTAAAGGGTCTTCTCTGAGGCCCATCTGCACTATATATTTCAGTTCTCCATGTTTCCACATCAGTGGAATCTCATGAATATTCATGTGAATTTCTGTTAATATACATTTTGTATACAATTTTTCCTAATATACACATTTTGCAAAACAATTGATGTAATGCATTTTTGTATGTTATTTTCACTAATGTATGCATTTTATTTACACTTGACCCTCATAAATGCATTTTTATACACATTACTTGGCTGGAGAACCGCACTGCAAAATTCAGAGATGTGCAAATTTTGAAGAGTGGCTGTGTTTTAGTTTACATATTGTTTCTTGTTTTGATTCAGTGCAAATTAGTTATGTTCATCTTTTAATGTGAACTGAATCCAATTTCTCCCCCAACCCTGATTTGATAATGATTGACCAGGAAAGAGATCTTGAGTTTGTGGTAGATAGTTCAGTGCAGATATCAATTCATCATGTGGCCATGGTGAAAAAGGCAAATTCTACATTAGGAGAGGAATTGGAAATAAAAGTGCCAATATCTTAATGCTGTTATACAAATGTACGGTGCAACCACACTTGGAATGCTCTGTACAGTTGTGGTTACTACACCTCAAAAATGATACTGTAGAGCTAGAAAAGGTTCAGAAAAGGACAACCAAAATGATTAAGGGGCTGGATGAACTCCCAAATGAGAAAAGGTTGCAATGTTTGGGGCTTTTTAGTTTAGAAAAAGAAACTAAAAAAGAAACTAAGGGGGGACATAGCAGAAGTGCACAATATTATACATGGGTTGAAGAAGGTAGAGGGACAGTCATTTTTCTCCCTCTTTCATTATACTAGAACTCAGGACCATCCAATGAAGCTGAATGTTGAAGATTCAGGACACATAAGAGGAAGTACTTCTTTATCAGCACACAGATAAGCTGTAGAATTTGCTACCAGAAGATGTAGTGATGGCCATCAACTTAGGTGGGTTTAAAAGATGATTAGACAAACTGATTGAGGATAAGGCTATCAGTATCCACTAGTCATAATGTTTACGTACTACTTCCAGTATCATAGGTGATATGCCTCTGAACTAGGCATGCGGGAAAAAATCAATCAGTTTGCATTAAAATTTGCACTTTATGAACAATATGAGAACAGAAACACAGCCATCCTTTGATATTCACACTTATCTAAGTTTGCAATGCAGTTCTCCAACCAATGTTTACAAATATGCATATATTAGGGGGAAGTGCATAAAATGATATATTAGTGAAAATAACATACAAAATCTATTATATTAGGTGACATTGCTTTCAAAATGTGTACATTAGTAAAAGCTACATGCAAAAATGAGCTTATTAGGAGAAATTCACACTAAAATGCTGAAGAAGTTTCATGAGGATTTTTTTTAAAAAATGCACAAATTTCTGCAGAAATTTGGAGAGCTGAATTTAAAATTGGAAAAATGAGAAAGAGAAACAAAATTGACAGATTTATTTTATTTTTATTTATTTATAAATATATTTGTATCACTCACCACTTATAGTAAAGCTCCAAACATTTACCATAGATTAAAGCAAGTAGAAGAAAATAATATTTGAATGAATAATTAGTACAGACATCCATGTGGTAAGCTGAATATCTTTATTCACCTTTAGTTTGCTAACCACCTAATCAGTGTGGCTTTAGAGAAAAAGAATAGTAAGTTGGGTTGTACTACAGCATTAAAAATATATAACTTTGAGCGGGTCAGTCTGTCATTCAAACATACTATTTATACTGATAATACCAGAGCTTGGAAGATTACTTTTTAAAAGTAATAAATTACAGTTACAGTTACATGGCCCAAAAAAGTAGTAATTACTGTTACACTTACAATTGCTCTGAAAGTAACTGATTACTTTACTTTTCCTCCAAAGTAATCACTACAATTACATTTCAGTTACTTTAAAAAAAACGCCTACAAGGTGCTGGCCTTGGCTGCTGCACGTCTAAGTAGCCTAAAACAACATTAAAAATAAACAAACACATACAGAGGTAGTAGAATAATTATTTTTATTCATAAGATAGCAATGGTGGTCTCTCCACTGGTAAGGGTGGTGGGGAGGGAGGCAGAGGCCACATCTGAGATCCTTGCACGTCAAACCAAGTGCAACCCCAAGCTCAGCCAGCCAGCATAATCTCTCTCACTTAACCACCTTCCAGACCCTGCCCTGCCACCAAGTAAGGGACACTCACTTGAGCAAACATTTTCCCCTGAGATGCAAAAAAGTTAAAATACTGCAAATGCAACACAGTAGCCAGAGAGGGTAGGGGCCACTTCGTGTGCCAAATGCAAACACAGTATTCTCTCTCTCTCTCTCTCTCTCTCTCTCTCTCTCTCTCTCTCTCTCTCTCTCTCTCTCTCTCTCTCTCTCTCTCTCTCTCTCACACACACACACACACACACACACACACACACACACACACACACACACACACACACACACACACACACACACACACACACACACACACACACACACATGTTGTCATCTTTCACCTCCACAGTTCTTTATCTCCATTCTGCTGCTGCCTCCTTCTCCTCCTTTATCCATGTTCTTGACCTCCGGATCCTTTCCCCCTCCACTCCATTCTTCACCACCACTATCCTTTTTTTAAATAATTTTTTTCTCCACTCCATCCCATCTCATTCTCCGCCTCCTCCCTCGTCGCCTCCTACCCATCCACAGAGCATGAGGAAAGAGCAACACTGCACAGAAGCCCAGTTTGAGGCACATGATTTTCATCCACAAATCAGAGGAGCAGAAGACTTCCCCTGCTCCCCCCAAGTAATGCCCAAAAGTAATTCTGGAAGCGTTACAATTACTACACAAAAGTAGTAAAATTACTTCTAGTTCTATTGCAATCAAAATGTAAAGGAATTACCCA
Organism: Rhineura floridana; assembly: GCF_030035675.1. NCBI lineage: Eukaryota > Metazoa > Chordata > Lepidosauria > Squamata > Rhineuridae > Rhineura > Rhineura floridana. Next base: position 60,109,705 of record NC_084480.1, on the reverse strand, counting down.
CTCGTTACTCAAAAAAGTAATGAATTACAAGTAATTCGTTACTTGTAACTAGTTACTTCCAAGCTCTGGATAATACCACATTTATTTATGTAGCACCCTCACCCTGATTATGAATTCAGACGCTCTCCATAAAAATAAAACAATAAATCCATACTTAAGTCCATTTTAAATTACACATTTAGCTGAATATCATAAATGCTGAGTAATTAAATGATGAGAAATCCAATAATGTACACGCACGTGTGAATCAGTCCATAAATCACTTATAACTTGTCAATAATCCCCAATGAGAGTACAACTGACTAGCAGCACAATTGCATAGTCTCACTGCATTTTGTTAGTATAGCTTAGCTTGTGAGAAGAAAGCAAAAGTACCTAATTCCCCCCAAAAACTTTTCAAACAGGCATCTGGGTTTTCCAGCTGTGCCTTCTGTAAAGGATCATGTGTCCAGATTGTCAGGATTAATTTCACACCATTCTCCATTCCCCTTACTGTCTTTGTCATGAAAATGAGAAAGCATAATGAGAACACAAGAGGTATTAATATTCTGTGCTAACTGATTCTGTGTCAAAGATAATGGTCACATATCATGGAATGGTGCATTTAACCAGTCTCAGAACCAACACAGGCATGAGGGCTTCAAATGGCATCTTGTAATTTCATTGTCACAACCACTTAAAAAGGATTCAGATGTGGTCCTCCCCTCGGTATAGAGCTGTTAAGAAGCAGATGCAAATATTCCAGCGCAAAGGAGTCTCTATCTTGAAAATCATTGAATCATGAGCCATGATTTTTTTCCTCACATGAAATATTTTCTTAAAACATCCAGGAGCAGGGGATGTGATTGCACTGATAGACCTTTTATTTCACATGTTGTATGTTCCATCCAATATAAACATATTCAGGTGGGGAAAGGAATGATCGTAATAGCAGTTGCAGATCCTTGTGGCTCTACTTTTGTGGAAAGCATCACCTTTCACAATAAATAATGACAATCAGTAACACACAGCTTTCCTCTGTCCAGCAAGCTTTTGCACGTTGTTTGGGGTTTCAAGTATAAAATCCTAACCCATTTAAAAAAAGGTTTAGGGATTCAGAAATGTGTTCTTTCTCTGAGATGCTCTTTTAAAATGCTTACCAAGCTCACAGCCCTGGTAAGAAGATGGTTGCATAACTTTTCTTCTGTCTGCCAGGCACGAAAAACAAAACTCTTGATGATTTGTTCATCCACCAAGCTAGATGCCCCTACTTTTTAAAGTATTTACATTCTTCTAGAGTCAGTAGAACTAATGACTGAATGATTTGGTAATCACTTTGTTATAATAATGGTTTTTTTTTTAAAAAAGGACAAATTCTTAGCTCCTGTCCTACCTATAGGCCAAAATTCTTCCCTTTAGCAATCATCCAGCTGCCACTCTGAAATCCTGTGGTTGAGTATAAAATGGAAGAAAACAGTGTGCAAGCAACTAGCAGTCTGTGTGAACATAAACAGTATACGGGGGGGGAGAAAACCCTCTTCTGGGGCTTTTTGACAGTGAGTTCTTTTTTGTAGTGATTAGTTTTTGCAGTGAGTTCTTTTGTATAGTGATTATGTCATTCATTCTCATAATATCCCTGTGAGATAGAAGGTTAATATTCCCACTTCCGGGGTTTGAGTGTGTTGAAGAAGCTGAGAGCAGTGCTGTCAGGAGTCTAGACCAAGAGGCTAGTCTCCCAGCAGGGGCACCCAAGGCGGAATGGTCAAAGCTGAAACACCAGACTAAGATGCATCCAAACTCAGAGGAAGGCAATGGTAAACCGCCTCTGAATATCTCTTACCATGAAAACCCTATGAACAGAGTATCCAAAATGCAACACGAGATAGTGCTGGAAGATGAGACCCCCGGGTCAGAATGAATGAATGAATGAAACTTTATTTTTACCCCGCCCTTTTTCCAAACTGGAACTCAGGGTGGCTTACAAATAAAACTACATGTAGTTAAAAACATAGAAAAACATACAATTAAAATACAATTAAACAATGCACAACCTTAAAACCTTAAAGGCACTTAAAAATCTAAAAGCAATTTAAAATAATACAAATAATAATATAAAACAATAAAACAAGCCTTGTAAAGCCCAATCCTAAACACCTTCTATCCCAAAAGCCTGTCGGAATAAAAAAGTCTTTACTTGCCGACGGAAGGATGGCAAGGAGGGGGCCATTCGTGCCTCCCTAGGAAGGGAGTTCCAGAACCTAGGAGCAGCCACTGAGAAGGCCCTATCTTGCGTCCCCACCAATCGCACTTGCGAGGGTGTTGGGACTGAGAGAAGGACCTCTCCTGAAGATCTCAGGGCCCGGGCAGGCTCATACAGAGAGATACGGTCTGACAAAGGCACTCACCGAGCTACTGGGGAAGAACAAAGGACAAGTACGAGTAGCGCTGTGACTAATGACGCAGCTGGGTCAAAGCCGACAGGAAGCCCAGAGGCTGATGCGCACAGATGCGAAAGGAGAGTCCGGAGTTGTACGACGCACACAATAGGAACATGGAATGTGAGATGCATGAACCAGGGAAAGTTAGAAATTGTCAAGCAAGAAATGGAATGCATCAACATTACAATACTTGGTATGAGCGAACTAAAATGGACAGGAATGGGACATTTCCATTCAGGCAACTACAATGTCATTCCTAATTAGGGGCGTATTTGCCTCCACCATAATTACAGGGTAGACTTGGGAACATTTTCGAATCAAGTGCTAGGAGCCACGTGAGATCAATCATCCTATCAGGGAGGGCGCTGAGCAACAGATATAAGGCTGCTCCGTTCTTCCCGCTCTTGCCTTTTTCGCCTCGCGGCAGCTGCGTTTGGTCCTCATTTCACGTTGCTCCGTTGGCGGCTTTGGCGTTCGTTCGGAGATTTTTCATCGCTTGTGATTCCTTTGCCTCTCGTTTTCCTTTTCGAGCCTTTACTTGCTATTATCGGATCTCCGACGATCAGCTGGGCAGTGGGACTCCGCCTAAGCGCCCCGCAGCGGCGGAGCGGCAAGCCGACTTCCTTATTTCCTGGTTTAGTTCCCTTTAGTGTTATTGCCTTTTAAGTTTCAGTTACGAGGGTTTGAGTTGGTTGGCTGTTTGTTCCTGTTTTAGTTTGTGTGTCTTTAATTAATTCTGCCTTTGCTTTAGTTAACGTTGAGATATTTGCCCCCCCCTCCAGTTATTCTTGTTGCGTAATTCCATTTAGATTGTTAATCCTTTTGGTTACTTTGGTAGTTACCTAATTATTTTTAGAGCAAAGGTTTAAAGATATAATAAGTATTGTTTCTGTTAATTTAATAACTAAGGTATTCCATTACTTTAAAATTCATTTACTAGTCGTTATTTATTCAGTTTATTAGTGTTAAAAATATAAATTACCACCCCCCCTTCCCACTTCCCTTTACCTTCAATCCTTTTTCCACTTTCCCTTTGTATATAATAAATAAATAAATGTATAAGTAAATAAATAAAATATATAAATAACCAAAGAGGTTGGGTTAATTTATTAGTTGTAGTGTTATAGGCACTTGGTGTATGATAATTATTATTATAATTTGTTGACTCCATAATTAGATTATAATAGCATTTTGGTATTTTGTATAATTGTTGTTGTTTATTGTTTCTTACAAAATGCCTCCCAGGAAGGCTCAGCAGAAAAAAGGGGTGCGGGTGGTCAAGCAAACTACAAAGCGCCCTCCACCACAGCAGAACCTGTCTTCTGACGAAGAGGAGGATTTTGGGACCATCTGTGCTTTGGTGGCTCGGGTGGAAGCGTTGGAAAAGGAATGCAGACAGCCCCTGGATGCTGAGGCTGGCACAAGTACCGCTCCAGCAGGTAAGAAATCTGCACGGTTGGCTTCCAAAAAGCCTAAAAATCGTATTCTTGCTGATTTAGTTTCTAGAATCGGGGTTCTGGAAGCTGCGGTACCCAGTGAGGAGCCAGCAACCCGTACGCATACTGCATGTTTACCAGCTGCTCAAGCACCTATTTCTGCTGTCACGCCTTCAGTTCCATCAGCTGCTGGGCATATGCGAAGTCAGCAGCCAGTTCCGCATGATGCTGCAGCGTTTACTCCAATGGTTTCTGGGTTTGCAGCACCTTCTGTGATTGCCTCTCCATCGGCGTATACAGGTGAGCAAATCATGCACTCACAAGCTCACAATACACATCCACAGGATTCCACTGCCCTTAACAGGGATACACAAACAGCTGATTCTCCTTCGTTGGGAGCAGCTGCCCACCCAGTAGTGTTTATGGGAGGGGTGTTGGTACCCCAGCACCCACAGCTTCCTTGGCCGGCGGCTGCAGTGAGTCCTTGGCAGCCGCCTTCGATTTCCTCTTCTCAATCACCTGCTTCTTTGCCCCTTCCATATGGGGTTTATCCTCAAGGCGATACCTCCATTCTGTTAGGTGATCATTTATTGTTAGGAACAAAAGAAAAAATTTGGAGGGGAGAGTATATTGACTTGTTTACTCTCCTGTTTCGTGAGCATGAGGCTAAGCCCAAGGACGGTCAGGAAGGGAAAGAGCGTGAGGCAGTGATCAAAAGGAAGGTGGATAGGGTGTGGCCTAATTGGTTGAACACCTATACGATTTATATGGGTGTTATGACACAGGCTTATCCGTCTAGGGCTTTATCCATGATAAAATATCAGGATATAGTGCATCGGGCCTTCCGAGAATTCTCTGGAACCGCTTGGCTTAGGTATGATCAGAATTTTAGACAAAGAGCAGCATTAGATCCCACCCTTCGTTGGGACATTGAACATACTGGACTGTGGCTACGTTCTATGACCTCCGCCAGGCCCTCTCTTGGAGACAGGGCCGATAGTGGGCATTTATTGGCACATGCGCAGACTTCCGCCTCTGGCTACAGCCAAGGCGGGCAGTGGGTTCAATCCCAACAAGTCTGCTGGAAATTTAATAGCAATGGCCGATGCTCTAGACATCCCTGTAGGTTCCGACATGTTTGTGAACTGTGCGGAGGCAACCACTCTAGTTCCTCTTGCCAGAGGGCACGTACAGCTCGACAGGGTACAGGGGAGCACCCACAGCCAAAACGCGGTCTGGCAATAGCGGCTGTACGTCGCAAGCCCAGTAGCCCGATCAAGCTGGCTCCCTTGGCGAAGCTGTTAGAGCATTATCCCAATCGGCAGGCTGCTAGTTTTATACTCCAGGGTTTTACGGATGGTTTTCGTATCCCTTATGAGGGTCCTAGAATTGCTACATCGCTAGTCAATCAGCCCTCTTATAGTAATTTAGCGCCCGTAGTTTTGGCCAAGCTTCATAAGGAGATACTTGCTGATCGGATATCAGGCCCCTTCCGTTTTCCTCCTTTGGAAAATTTGAGGATTTCCCCTTTAGGTATTATCCCTAAGAAGCAGGCTGGAGAATATCGCCTGATTCATAATTTGTCATTCCCAAAAGGGGCCTCTGTCAATGATGGCATTTTCCCATTATTTGCATCAGTTAGATATACTTCTTTTGACGAGGCGGTTAGAGTAGTTAGAAAAGCTGGAAGGGGTGCTTTAATGGCAAAGTGTGATATAAAATCTGCTTTTCGCCTTTTGCCAGCACACCCTGAGGATGGGGATTTGCTTGGTTTTAAATTTCAAGATCAGTTTTACGTCGACAGAGCTATGCCAATGGGCTGTTCTGTGTCGTGTGCTGCTTTTGAAGCAGTTAGCACATTTCTAGAATGGGCATTGAGGAGGAAAGCATCGTCCTCCTTTTCTGCTCATTATCTTGATGATTTTTTATTTGTGGGGCTGGCCGGGTCTTCTCACTGCCTTCATTTGATGCAATCTTTTGACACTTTAACTGACTAATTGGGAGTTCCGTTAGCTCCCGAAAAGTCAGAGGGCCCTACTACTTCCCTTATTTTCTTAGGGATTCAGTTAGATACTGTGACTCAGTCCTCACGTTTGCCGCTTGAGAAGTTGGTAGTACTGCATCAACTGCTCTGTTCAGTAATAGGGTTGAAAAAGATCACATTGGCCCGGTTACAGGAACTTGTCGGCCACTTAGTTTTTGCTTCCAAAGTTATTTCCCCTGGTCGTGCGTTCCTCAGGCGTTTATGTGACACCATGAAGGGAGTTCACTCTCGCTTCCATTTCATAAGGATCACATCAGGGATGAGAGAGGATTTGTACATGTGGCTTGAATTCCTGAAGGATTTCAATGGCCTTTCCTTTTGGAGGGAGGAATTACTCTTAGAAGCGGGATTACAAGTGCATTCTGACGCTGCCGGAGGCATTGGCTTTGGGGTCATCTTTAGAGCCCAGTGGTGTGCTGAGCGATGGCCTGCCAGTTGGCGAGATATCGGAATTACTTCCGATTTGACATTTTTGGAATTTTTCCAATTGTGGTCGCTGTTTATATCTGGCCAAAGGCATTTACAAACCGCACAGTGCGCTTCTGGTGCGATAATATTTCCACAGTTAGCGTGATTAATGCCCAAACTTCTAAGTCTCCTCGTGTCATGCGCTTGGTGCGTGCTTTTGTGTTGCAATGCTTGCGCTTTAATATTTTATTCCTGGCCAGACATGTTCCCGGTTTGCAGAATACAGTAGCTGATGCACTTTCACGCTTACAGATGGCGCGCTTTCGGGAGCTTGCACCTGGAGCGGCTCAGGATCCTGTACCAATCCCACCTTTCCTGTGGAACCTTGGCAACTAGAAGTTGGGTTGCGATTGCTGCCGCTCTGGCTCCCAGTACTCAAAATGCGTATGAGCGTTCATTCGCTAAGTTCCAGACTTTCCGTATAGGCACGGAGCTGCCTTTGGAGTGGCCTATTCCTGTGGAGCATTTACTGCAGTTTATGATACATTTAAAAGGGCACAATAATTCTGTTTCTACTATCGCTGGTCACCTCTCGGCACTAGCCTTTATTTCCAAGGCAAGGGGGCTGCCGGATCATTCTGTAGATTTTAGGGTCAGAAAGGTCCTTGAGGGTTGATCGCGTTCTGCTCCCAGGGCCGCTGACCGGAGGAGGCCAATCATGCCCGATGTCCTCCTCCAGATCCTGGCACTATTTAAGTCTTTATGCTCATCTCAGTATGAGTCGCACCTGTTCACCGCAGTAACTCTGATGATGTTTTATGGTGCTTTTCGCCCTAGCGAAGTATTGCCCCCTTCTAAGTGCGATGTGACTTATCGAGCCTTATGCTTTGGCGATTGCACATTAGGTGCAGATATAGTGAGGTTTTCACTGCGGGTCTCTAAGACCGATCAAAAGGGCCATGGCAGTATCGTGCTTTCACGAAGTCGTCAGGTCCAGGTATTGTGCCCTGTGTCTGCAATGCGACAATTCTTATCCATTCGGCCAGCGGGCCAGCGTTATTTGTTCATACATGTGGATGGTACTGCCCTGACTCAATTTCAATTTTGGGCCGTTGTTTGGCGGGCCTTTTTGGCCAGTGGTTGTGATGCTGGAGTCTACGGGCTGCATTCTTTCCGGATTGGTTCAGCTACAGCTGCGGCCCTTGTGGGCATGAGTATCAGCAAGATACAGGCGATCGGAAGGTGGCGTTCCAATGCATTTAAGTCTTACGTCAGGTTTTAACAGATGACTTTGTTTTTGTTTCCTGTAGGTTTGACAAACATCCCAATTCCCGTCAGGATCATCTTGTGTGGCCACTCAATTGTGTTTTGGGCTCACCGGAGGGCATCCTCATCTGTTTATGGAACACAGCTGCAGCTTTCTGCCACAGCTACGATTCAGTGGGAAGCCCGGAGGGGCATGTTATGGGATGCGTTGCTGCCTGCTGTGTGCCGGATCATGTCATTGACTGACAGGCCGCACATATTGTTAATTCATTTGGGTGAAAATGATTTGGTGCAGCGTCCTGGGTTGGATTTGCTGCTAAAAGTTACGCGTGATCTCACGTGGCTTATTAGATCATATCCCCATCTCCTGCTTGTATGGTCTGAAATGCTTGTTAGAAGGGTTTGGAGGGGTGCTGTTCACCCCAATAAGATAGATAGAGCTAGGAAATGGGTCAATAGGAAGGTTAGAGATTTAGTTTTGTCTTTGGGTGGGGCAGTTATTCCTCATGATAGGATTAGGTTCCATGCCCCACATCTATTTCGAGATGATGGTGTTCATCTTTCTGAGCAAGGGTGTGACCTGTTTTTGGAGGATCTTATGGGGGGATTAAGGGGATTGTTATCCTCATTGGGTGGAGGGGACCAAGCTTAAGCTGATCCCCTCTTGTGGCATAGAATTCGGGCAGGTGAGGTATATGGGGGTTAAAATTAGGTGGTTAAGGCATCATGAAAAAGGGGCACTTCCTAGGGAACCATCAGGGCTTTGTGTCCAGTGGGGATCTGTGTTGTGTCCTTGTGGGACTTGCTTGCGCATCATGGTGAACGCCTGTATGGCGGGGCCATGGTGTGGAGGTTGGAACCACACAGCTGGCTCCAAGAGCAAGGAAGGAGGAATTCACCCACGTCCTTGACTATGGAGTCACGTGATGATGAGAAGTGATGCCTTAAGAAGGTGAGGGTGTAATTCCTCATTGTTAGGTTTAGCCTCACCTGCCCGAAAAGATATAGATTTGAATAATTGGCTGTATTGCATTGGATTTAGGATGTTATATTTTAATAAATATAACATTATACCAGTTTGGTGTCACGAGTCTTCTTTGTGTGGGGGCAAAATATTTTCTGCAGGAAATGAGAAATTAAGAAGAAATGGGGTTGCTTTAATAGTGAGAAGTGACGTAGCAAGAGCAATCAGGAGCTACAATGCAAGGTCTGAGCGAGTGATATCAATGAGTAAATGGGAAACCTATTAACATAACCATCATCCAAGTCTATGCTCCGACGGCAAATGCAGAAGAAGAGGAATTGGAGAGATTTTACGCAGAAGTACAGGAAGAAATTGATCACACACCAAAACAAGATGTGCTGATAATCATGGGGGATTGGAATGCAAAAGTAGGGAACAGAGAAGAATTAGGAATTGTGGGGAAATGGGGCCTAGGAGACAGAAATGAAGTAAGAGAAAGACTTATTGAATTCTGTGAAGCCGAATTCTGAACAACCGAAAAGACGACTGTACATGTGGACATCACCAAATGGTCAATATAGGAATCAAATTGATTATATAATTGGTAGCAGAAGATGGAAAAGTGCCATATTTTCAGGGGGAAACGGACCAGGAGCAGATTGCGGTACATATCATGAACTGGTCATATCGAAAATCAGAGTAAAGCTAAAGAAGAACAACAAAGCAACTGAGTTGCTACAAGCTACTGAGACTGAATCAGTCCAAATTTTGACAAAAATCTGTCAAGAAATATGGAAAACTAAACAATGGCCCACAGACTGGAAGCGTTCCATATACATCCCAATTCCAAAGAAAGGGGATCCCAGGGAATGCAGTAATTATCAAACTATTGCCTTAATATCCCATGCAAGTAAAGTAATGCTCAAGATTCTACAACAATGGTTCTTACCATATATGGAGCGAGAAATGCCAGACATCCAAGCTGGATTTAGAAAGGGAAGAGGTACCAGAGATCATATCGCAAACATACGTTGGATAATGGAATGGACCATGGAATTTCAGAAAAAAATCACCTTTATAGATTACAGCAAAGCCTTCGACTGTGTAGATCATGAAAACCTATGGAATGCTTTAAAAGAAATGGGGGTGCCACAGCATCTGATTGTCCTGATGCGCAACCTATACTCTGCACAATAGAAAAGGGTGTGAGACAGGGTGTATTTTATCACCCTATTTATTTAATCTGTACGCAGAACATATATCATACGGAAAGCAGGATTGGACCAAGATGAAGGAGGTGTGAAAATTGGAGGGAGAAATATCAATAATTTAAGATATGCAGATGATACCATACTACTAGCAGAAACCAGTAATGATTTGAAACGAATGCTGATGAAAGTTAAAGAGGAAAGCACAAAAGCAGGAGTACAGCTGAACGTCAAGAAGACTAAAGTAATGACAACAGAAGATTTATGCAACTTTACAGTTGACAATGAGGACATTGTATCAATACCTTGGCACAACCAAAATGGAGACAATAGTCAAGAAATCAGAAGAAGGCTAGGACTGGGGAGGGCAGCTGTGAGAGAACTAGAAAAGGTCCTCAAATGTAAAGATGTATCACTGAACATTAAAGTCAGGACCACTGAGACCATGGTATTCCCGATCTCTGTGTATGGATGTCTCCTAACAGCTCTCAGCACCCTTAGCAAATTACAGTTCCCAGGATTCTTTGGGGGAAGCCAGGACTGTTTAAAGTTGTATGAAGCTGTTTTAAATGTATTGTGTGGATGGGACCTCTGATGTTTATATTTTGTGCATACTAATATGCTGCTCATTTCTTCTTGGTTGGGAAGTATGTCTTTTTAGTTCCATGTTTTAAAGCTGTTGCACCTATCCTTTCTTGGTATTGCAAGTTCTCCTCTCATTGTGACAGTTAAACATACAGATTAAATAAATCTCAGACAAGATCAACCAGGATAATACCAATCTTACATCTATGATTTTCTGTTGCAACACCTGACCCCTACTGATCTCACCAAAGAAAGATGAGTAAGATTCTATAAAATAATATTATTCTCAAAGCAGAGAGGCATGGTCATAAGAATGTGGTCTATTTAGCTCTGCATTTCACACATTTCTAACATGGCCAGTACAAAAAAGCTTCAGTAAGATAGTCATTCCATCAAAGAAAGGTTTATACCACTATATTAGCTCAAAATCTGTGAATAGTTCCTATCTGTATGCAGTGGATGAGCCTTGCAATGTTCTAAAGCAGGCGTGGACAACCTGTGGCCCTCTAGATGTTGGATATAGCTCCCATTAGTCCTGACTATTGGCCATGGGGGGTGGGACTGTTGGAGTCCAACATCATCAGAAGGGCCACAGGTTGCCCATCTCCTTAAAGCTATATATTAAGATCTTTAGGAAGGAGGGAGCAAGAGTCACAGTATCATCTCTGCTGCTGTTGAAATACTGTTTATACTACTGAGCAGTGAATCACATTGTGACTCATCTCCTAAAACATCGTGACAAAAAATAAATAATAAATAAATAGACTAAGAAGCAGCATGTATCCTTTTTCAGAAACCCGATGAAGGCCATTTGAAAGGAAACCAGTGTCAGCTGTTTGTGCATGTGTGTGTGTGTCAGTGATTATTCCTATGAATAGATGGATAATTTTTAAATATCCTTAGACTCCAAAGATGATTAACAAGTGATTTTTTTCCTTGTGATGATGCTGATGCTGACAGCTTTGTTTTCTCCTAGGTTGGGAGGGAAAGGCTGGTAGTAGATACAATTAATTCAGCACAAGTTGTTTAATGCAGTCCTCACAACTTTCACAGGAACACTAGCCAAGAGATCCAGGCAGAAGATTGGCTCAGGTTCTGCAAGCAGCTGTTCAGCTTCCCACTTAGCTAGAGGTACATTGTCACAGTAAGCAGCTGCTAAGAGTGTGGGAGAGAGATACTGTCAAATACTGTGCTGCAGCAGCGCTCAAAATGGAAAGAGCATCAATAGCAGCAACCAGTGAGGATGAACAGAGGGCAGTAAAACAGCCAGCAGTACCTGCATGGGCAGGACCAACTCAAGACAATATGGAAGGGACATAGCTTGATGGTAGAGCATCTTGAACCTGGAACCTTGCATATCGAAGGTTCCAGGTTCAGTCCCTGATATCCAGTAGGCCTGGGAAAGATGCCTACCCAAAATCCTAGAGAGCCACTGATATTTCAAATGTGAGAGACTCTTGACACATCCTTTGCAGCAGAACATCCTCCCACATAACTTGGTAGAATAGTCATCACAGCATCATAGCAGCTGTTTTTTTAAAAGAATATTGCTATCAGTAGCCCAGTCGACATCCACTGTCTCTTGATATTTTATGCCCATTGTAACCAGCTGTTGATTCAAATGTCTAACCAAGACATTGTACAGTAAATAAGGTCCAGAAGGAGGAGGAGGGTCCATCTTGGCATTAGTGTAGACCGTTGCTTTCAGAACTGTTGCCGCTGTGCTGAATCAGTTTACAGTCCTCCAATCCCACTAGTACAACTGTACCAAGTAGGCTCTGTTTTGTCACTGTAGTTTGGAGACTGGAGCAAATATGCAAATCTGATAGTTAGGAGGAGTTGGTTGGTTCTGCTCTCTCCTGAGGCATGAGGGATTGCATTTGTACACAGAGCAATGTTCATGCTGTTGCAGTTCAGATCAATCTACAGGCTTGGATGTTAACAACATCAGCATGAGACCCTGATCCTGCAAGAAAATGTTTGAAAGTATAATGCTCTTTCTCCAGGTCCACAGCTAGGATGTTGGATCAGGGAAAATGAGAGATGGGGAGGGATGGGGAATTTGTTGTGTCTTTACAAGGTTAGCTACTTTGCTACACTTTTTTAAAAGTTATATATACAAGCCAGTTGCTTTTTAAGAAAAGCCCTGGAAAAACATGAGATGTCTGCTTATCACATTTATATTCTTCCCTTCTGGGAGCCAAGGGCTTCACAACAACCGTATGGGATAGCTTAGGCTGAGAGGCAGTGTCTTGTTCAGAGCCATCCAGTAAGGTTTAGAGCTTGGCAGGGATTTGAATTTTGCTCTCCATAGCCCAAAGTCCAACATTCTGTCTCAAAATTATGAGATTGGTCAAAGTATTAGCAATTCTGAAAATGTAGAGATTCAGATTCACATCTGAGAAAAGTTCAAACAAAAATGGAGGAGGAAAACTTGAAGTAAAATGTCTATCTATAGGGATGGTAAATTAAATTACAAAGGGGACTCACTCCTTGCTAAGGTTTGGCACTTTCATACTAATTCAATCCTTCAATAACGTAACTGACTTCTTTGTGAAAGATTTGGCATCATAGATTATTTACTACCTGCACATCTGTATGATAAATAATAGCTTAGGATTCTTAATTCTTCCTGGCACTTCAATTAAGTTTTTTTTCTTCAACATGTCTTCCGTGCAGTTTTAAGGCAGGAGATGTGAGCTTGCTTACTAAATCACTGAAGCAAAATAAATAAATAATTCAGTGATATACGCACTCAAAGGTTAAGTTTCCCTAATCAGTATATATGACTGGCTTTCTGTTGCTGGTTATGTGGTTCATAGTGCATCTGTCTAATCTGTGTAATGTGCACCTGCTCTGGAGTAAAACAAAGAAGGGTATCCCCTCTCATTAATTAGTTTTTAAAATGTTTGTTATAATGCGTGCAATACTTCTCATTTGTCACTAGGTGTCACTATGGCATCATCTGGACTCTAGAAAAAAATTAAGCATTGACTTCATAGATGACACATGGAGAACTCTCTGGAAAACAGCATCTTTAACTGATGTTCTATGACAGAACATTAGAGAGAAATAATTCTTGTTCCATTTGTGGAGGGGTTGCACTATTTTCATAGAAACAACAACCATGGAAGAAAGTCAAACAGAATCACCACATGTGTGTAAAATAATTTTTCCATCACATGGGTCTTTGATAGTTTAAACTTACCTTAAAGTATAAGTCCTGCAATTTGGTCATTTGTTATGATAGGTACGACAAAACTGTCATATGTTTTTCTCTTCTTATTGGCAGAATTTTAAGTAGAGGCAATAATATTCAAGTTTTTTAACCATCCACACACTGAGTATTCAACAGCTAAGTACTCAGAAATGTGTGGCTTATAACAAACTCAAAGAGAAGGGGAAATTAAACCTTGAAGGTCTAAGGGAGATGTTGAATTTCAAGCTGCTGAAATCTAATGCCAGTATTTACAGCATTGAGCAATAGTTCCTAGGTCAACGCAGCTCAAGCTGTTCAAACACCCACTAGAATATTTTGTTTCCCATCAGTGTGCAAACAGGAAGTTGAGAAAAAAAGGAAATTGAATGAACCAATTTCTGTAGCTCACTGCAAGCCTTGTGTGTAGAAAGCCCACAGGATTTTGCAGCCTGCCAAATACCGTGCCTGTGTTTCATTTTTTTCCTGGTTTTGTTTGGATAATAATTTACAAACACTGAGATGAGTTTACCATATAGAATGGCAAATTAAAATAATCAGAACAAAAACAGCTTCTGTGATATAATTTGTAGGGAACAGATCGAGCAAATGACTGAGCTTAAATAAAGCATAGCACCTGGTAATTGTGTAACTTTTAGGAAACTGGAGTGTATGGGCTTGAAAATAGCAGGCCTTTTTTCTGTTGTGTCTAGTATGATAGAATGCATGAGGGGTGCTTCATTTAGTCTGTTTGTACTTTGGCAAGATGTTACTGTGAAAGTGGTAAGAATGGAATGCATGGCAAAAGCGCCATGTGATGGTTTCACCATGTCCCCAGATGGCAGATCTTCATGCTGCTATGGCAAAATATTTAAAAATGGATTGAGCATAGACTGGATGACATCTGATATCAGGCATGGGAAAACAATCAAGGCTGTTTCCCCCTGAAAAACTTTCACTCCCCTCCTTTCAGCATGATAAAAACATTGGGTTGGATCCAAAAGATCCTTTCTTCCAATGGAAGGACGCTTCCTCTTATGGATCCAACCCACTGTGGGAGGCCGGTTTCTGATGATACCATTTATTATTGACATTGGCATCCACCTTGGGATCCTGACAAACTTTTGGGTCCCTCCATGTAGTGAAGTTGGCCCTACTGCACATCCCTGCTATGATCCATATTCCCATGCAGTAATGAGTGTGCACTAGGGATAGATGAGAAATTCGATTCAGTTGGCATTTCAAGCAGAATCTATAAAATTTACACTTTCTGAAACAATATGAGAACCAAAACACAGCCATCACTTAGAAATATGCACTGAATTTTGGACTTCCGGGAAGGGTGACTTAGCCTGTGCCTGCTTTTGAGACGGGCTCCTGCCTCAAAAGAAGCTTATTCAGATATATCAGTCAGTTTTTTCTTTTTTTTTTTTTGACTGATTAAACTTCTCCCGGGTAGGGAGAAACGAAGAGATTAACCTCAAAGCCTATTTTTGTTGGGACGACCAGATCTCATTAATTTATGGGACGAGGTCCAGCCGACGAAGGTGGGACGGATTTTTAACAGCAAGCTCTATCTGATAAAGCGAACGTTCACCTTATCTTCTAAGAGAGAACGCACTAACAGGCAAGCACCCTTCTTTCTATATTTTTCTTTTACTTGACTTAAATTGTTGCTGTTTAAAAGAGATTTGCCAGATTGATCAGTTTTTGACATCTCACTGGGGAGCCATAACTTCTCTCTGCTACGCACTAATTAATAGCTTATCTCTGTTTTTGTTGCAAAAAGCTGTCCTGGATTTGCATTCTAAAGATATACACAGAAGAGGGATTTCTATTCCAGATTTTTATTTTGAAAAATATTATACTGTTTTGAGACTACTCTCTTTTTGGTCTATTTTATTTTGACGAATCTGTTTCTTGACGATTGCCATTAATTGTTTCGATCCTGGGAACTGCATTTTGTTTACTTAACTATTGGAGAGATAAGGCTGTCTGCTCTGTTTATACTGTGATGTCACCAAGTTTGGAGTATTAACCCAATTGTTGCTGAAATAAGAAGTGGTTTTCCTATATTTTTCTTTTAAAATGGCAATTAAGAAAGTGGCTGAAAATCTGGAAATAACTATGTTTCAGAAAATAATGGATGAGATTGAGATAATGAAAATTGAATTGAGTAAAATGAAGCAGGAGATTAAAGATATAAGGGTCCCTGTGAGAGAGGTGACCCTGGAAGGGGTCCCTGTGAGAGAGGAGACCCCGGAGATTGGAACAGGGGTCCCTGTGAGAGAGGTGACCCTGGAGACTGGAATAGGGGTCCCTGTGAGAGAGGAGATCCCGGAGATTGGAACCAACGTGGAACAGGAACAAGATTTGGAGTCTATGGACTTTAGAAATAAAATCTATTGTTTGGAACTCAATGTTATCTCTGAAGAAATGAATGAAGATTCTAGAGATAAAGTTATCAATGGCATGGATAATCTTCTGGACTGGAATGATGTGATGGAGCCCAATATAGAGAAAATCTATGGAATTGACTGCAGCCATGTGACAATGGAAAAACTTTTAGGAGATGACCCAGTGTATTTTGAAAAAAAGAACAGAGATATGATTTTACAGCAGTATTTCAGCAACCTATTCGGAATGGATGGCAAGAAAATGTTTGGGATAGAGGTAATCCCCATCAGACTCTTACTATATGACTATGGCTTTGACAGCAAGATTATTATGGAATACTGATAATGGAAGATTGGATATTGAAATTACTGGACTTAACAAGACTACTGAAGATGGAAGATGGAAAATGGAACTAATAGAGATAATAGAACAATGGCTACTGAAATTATTGAACCTAACAGATTCTGATGTGATGGATTAGTTGAAATGTTTGTTTTGACTATGGTTATGACAATAAGATTATCATAATTAGTAATGAGATGGATTAATCGATATGCTTATCTGGAAAAAAAAATTGATAGATATATTTCTTAAAGAATTGAAACCTCTCTTTGACTTTTTGTGGAAAGAATAAAGTAATGTTTATGAGATTTGATGATTAAGTAAGATAACTACTGGAGGAAAGTGATTTTATAATATGACTTAAGAGACAGGATTGTTATATATTATAGACTTATAACTGATTTGATCTTTGACAAATGGGAAGTCAATATTTTACTCTTTATTTTTTATTTTTGTTTTTTTTTTTTCTTTTTTTCTTTTTGTTTAACTATTTTTGATTTTGTTTTTTGTCTTTGAATGTTTTATGATTTTGTCTTGTATGTTTTATGAAAATCTGAATAAAAATTATTGAAAAAAAAAAAAAAAGAAATATGCACTGAATTTTGAATTATTTGAATTTTGCAATGCAGTTCACCAACCAAACAGTCTTTACAGAAATGCGTATGTTAGGGGAAAGTGGGTATAAAAATGAATATATCAGTAAAATAACATACAGAAGTGCATTATATGACACAAAATTGTTTGCAAAACTGTACATTAGTCAAAACTGCCTACAAAATGTGTGTATTATGAGAAATTTGCACTAAAATGCTGGAGAATTTTTGTGATGGCTTTTTTAAAAAAATACCTCAAATTGCTTCAGAAATGTGGAGGACTGAATTTAAAATTGGAAGAATGAGAAGCTGAGAGAACCAAAATTGACAGATCTTTCCATCCCTTGTGTGCGCAAAGGTCAACAGCATCAGATAGCTAGCTGCTACAGACAGCTAGCCCCTGCATGGATGTAGCCTCAGCAGAGTGAGATTATAAACAGTTACATCATATGAAACCACCCTTAAACAGCTCTCATATCTTTGAAGAGATGCCAGTTGACTACTTTGGGAGATCTATGCAACTTAAGAACAAGGATGCCAGTCCCTTCTTGTCATCACTGGAAATGCTTCAGACAACGGCCCTGAAATCCCATATGGAGAAGTTTGGTCTGTTTGCAGTTGGGGTTCCATGAAGGAGACATTTTTGTAAAAGGATAAAGGGTTTGGGTTTGTTTGTTTGTTTTGAAGATGATAGAGATCTACTGTCAATACAACTACAAAAAAGCAGAGATATTTTTTTATTTTCAGAATGATGAGGAGAGCACTCTTAACCTGCTGCTGCCATGATTCTTTCAAGTTACTGCCACATCTGCAGCCTGGCCAATCACAGCAGTGGTGGTACAAAGTAGGAGGGAGGCAGATTGGATGGTGCAGGGATTGCGCCCAGATCAGGCCCCCCCACTGGCCGACACCAGCTGCCAGAGTGGCTCAACATCCAGCCAGACCTTCGAACACCTCATTTTGGGGCCTTCTACTGAGCTTTGCTGATGGGGATACTGCTGGAGACATTCCCAGCCATACATTCAAAGGTGGATTGGGAAAGTCAGCAGCAGCCAGCAGGAGACTGGCTGAACCAAGCAAAGGGATGCCTCCATTCAATCCAAATCCTGCACAGACTGACATAAGGCAAGTTTGGATTATAACCTACGGAACCCAGGAGAGGAAAAAACCTTAAGGTGCCAAGGTCAAACAGAAAACAATAAGCATCATAGATATAAACAATTCTAATATTTATTCCAGTCCCATGTGTTCCAGGTTACTAAAACCCTTCCTCAAGGGCAATCTTAAACACCTTGACAGTGACTCCTTTTAGATTTCAAGGAAGAGCACAGACAAACTTCCAACTTCATGGTATGCCCTTGGATTGCCCTTGAGGAACAATTTTGATAACCCGTAATGTATTTGAATAGTTTATATCCACACTGCTTATTGTTTTGTGTTTCACCTTGGCACCTTGAGGTTTTTTCCTCTTCTGGTTTCATTGTGTTTTATGGTGCTTCCCTGTTGTTTCTGTCTTATTTTTTGGATTGATTTGGGTACTTCAAGTTACCCACCAAAGATACATTTGGGGATGGTGAAAAGGTAAAAGATCTCCAAGTGCAAAGCCAAATAGGGAACCTATGGCATTGTGGCTGTCATGCTATCACTACTGTAGTATTGAGTGCAAACCTGGAGTACCTAACCTTTACAACTGTGAATAGCTGTTAATTTACTAGTAGGGGCAGTGCTTGTTAGAATAGTGCTTTTGTTCTTGTTGGGGCTAATGAATGGCAAAACAGAGGTGTGTGCTTATGGTGGCTGCGTGCAGAAAGGATCAGGTATAGAGTGAGGTATTTGCATCCACCTGAAGCCCCGCCTTTAGCATACAAGGAGTGCAAATTTACCTCCAATTAGAAATGGCAGCTGATGTATGCCATAGATTGCATACTTTCCTTGGTTGTGGTGGCCCAGGTCCTTGCTTGGCACAGCCACATGCAGAGCAGAGCTGTATGAGACAAGGAATTGGGGGCCTGCTCAGGATGACAGTGAGGTGGCACACTTTGATCACAGCCATGAAGATGAATGAAGTTCACCTAAGGCTACTAGCTAACTCTTACACATAAGGGGCTAAGGGGATGGGTCCTGAATAGGGTTGCCAGGTTCAGGGCCTGAGACTTTGGTTGCAGCCTCCAAGAGGTCTTCTGTATCTTTAAAAGTTGTGCAGGAGGAAGGGAGAATTCCACCTTGTGGTTTTTCCCATTACAGTGTTGCAAGAACACCACACTTGGCTGACTTTCTCTTCTCCTAAAGATACAGGATCAGTCTCAGGCTCTGAACCTGGCAACCATAGTCCTGGAAATCATTAAAGAAAAGAAAGCAGAGAGTAGAAACAAGTGGACACCTCTCACAATAGAGGTAGATGAGCACTGGAATTCCCCAAAGAGACTTATTGAGAGAGAACAATTCTATTTAATTTTTTCATGTATGATCTTGAGTTAGGAGTGAACAGTAAGCTAGCCAAGTTTGTAGACTGACACCAAATTATTCAAGAATATGAAAATACAAGCAGAATATAAAAATCTGTAAAGGAATCTATCCAAACTAGGTGAATGATCAATCAAATGGCAAATGAAGTTCAATAAAGCAGCAGGAACCTTCTGTTATGACTTTTAAACACATGCTGAAAACTTTTCTGTCACCAGGATTATGCAGGCAATTGAGAAGATATCTTTCTGCAATAGTTAATGATTTCTGATTTTAAATTTTTATACGGTTTTATCATGTATTTATATGTTGTAAACTACTTTGATTTTTTATGACATATTGTGGTATATTTTTAATAAATATAAATAAGTAAAATATAAGAGTAAAGTCAATAGAAACATTGTGGGGCCTAAGCTAGATGGGACGTTGAAGATCTGTGACTCACCTGTTCATCCCTAGTATGTCCCTTTTTATCCTCTGCTTATATCAGAGCTCAGATACCAATGAGGCCAGGGCTGTGGAGGTTTCTGTGGGCTAAGGGAGAGGACTAGTGATATCTGCTTCTCCTTTCTGTAGGCAATCCTTTCTCTGTGTGCCCTTGAAGAGGGAGATCTACTCTATCCTATGCTCTCTGGGATGCCCTCCCACAACTGGTAGAGTTGTAGGGCTCACATAAGAACATAAGCAAAATCTGTTGGATTAGGCTAGTGGCCCATCGAGTTCAGCATCCTGTTCTCACAGTGGCCAACCAGATGCCTGTGGGAAGCCCACAAGCAAGACCTGAGCACAATAGCACTCTCCCCACTTCTTTTCACGCTATATTAACTTCATATAAGATTTATATTAATATTTTTGTCTCTGATTTTATTGTGACTGTGCTGTTTTAGTTCTTATGAGGTGGCTTTTAGGTCTCTGTATGACTAGGTAAATTTGATTGTGGTTGATATTAGGTTTTGCTCTCTGTGCTGGTTTTGGGTTTTCATTTTTTATTTTATCGTGGTAGTTGGACAAATATGTATTTTATATCGTTCAGAATTTGTTTTAAACTATTTACTGTGCATTGCCCAGAAAATTAACTATGTTATGGAGTAAATAACAAATATAAATAATAAGCAATTTTATAATTTTATATGGGTTGTTTCTCTGTTTTAATTAACAGAACTAAAATGTCTCATGGGGATTTGGTGAAAATATAGGCAATTCAATCCATTTAGAATAAGAAGTGACAAATATAAATTTCCAACCTATCCAGAAAACTAGTAAACTAAGCACTTTCCTAAATATATTTCACTGAAGATTAATGTAATTTACTTTCCAGTGAACCTGTTTAGGACTGGGGGTATTCTATTTTTTTAATGATATTTAAATTATATAGTTTTCCATGTCTTCCTACATTATTTTAAAATATTAGTAAAAATCACTGGATATAAAATATTCTCTACATGGTGGCATATAAGATGTTCTGAAGATAATTCATATTGTACATGGTGATGCCAAATGCCTTACTTTGTAACTATTTTCATGGCTACATTTCTCTAAAAACCATTGGCACTTCCACAGTTCACTCTACAGAGGACTTGTAGGTTTATATTTGTTCCTTAATAAACGCACTGACATGCACAATTTAAAAATAATTATGTTTCTTTAGAAGCTGGGCTGCAGAATAAAAGAATCTGGAGACAAGAGAAGTCTCAACATCGCCATCTCTTGGACACTCATAACATTTGCTGAAGCCCCTGCACAACATCTAAAAGCTGAGCTGTTTAAGTCCTGATGTAAGGAAGGAAATAGGCGGCAAAGATTGTAGGTGTGACTACCTAGCATCTGAAGAGAAGTATATGATGTAGACCAGAGCTTGGAAAAGTTACTTTTTTGAACTACAACTCCCATCAGCCCAATCCAGTGGCCATGCTGGCTGGGGCTCATGGGATTTGTAGTTCAAAAAAGTAACTTTTCCAAGCTCTGAGACCTCCACACAATGGATGTTCAGAACATGTTTTATGATTTTTTAAAAAAAGAAATGTGAGTTGTCCTGCATATTGCATGTGTTAGACTTATGGCATTATTCAGGCCACATCCACACTATGCATTTAAAGCACTATGATATCACTTTAAACAGTCATGGCTTCCCCCAAAGAATCCTGGGAACTGTAGTTTGAAAAGGTACTGAGATGCCTATTCCCTTCACAGAGCTACAATTTCCAGATTACTTTAAAAATCAACTCCTCTTCCCAGGGAACTCCGGGAATTGTACTTCTGTGAGGGGAAGAGGGATCTCCTAACAACTCTCAGCACCCTGAAATGTCAGGGGTGCCAAAATATCTGAAAGCTATATTCTGTTAGAACAACAAATCTGAATGGAAAATTAACAATATCTAAAAACAGAATTTATTATAAAGAAATAAATAAAACCTAATAGAAGGATAAGTGGTACAAATATGCACAGGTTTCACAGCATAAACAAAAAAATATACATTGTGATACAAAATACTCAAAAGCTGAACAAGAACCATCAATCAATCAAACTAGGATAAGGCCTGTATATGGCACATAAAAATATAGTGGTTATGAATATAGTTTTATCAGTAATCAATACTGTTTGCACAGCTGATGTTATTCCACAGTAGATTATCTACATGAGTGGCTGTGCCAAGCAAAGACAAATCTTGACCTACAGATTGTAGAACTTTATATTGATCACTGAAAAATTTTGTGTACAGAAGTAATTAGTGGATAGCTGGACTGCTTTATGTGGTATTTACAAAGCAGTTCCTGGATTATAATTGGTGAACTCATGCCCAAAGGGCACTTCTTAGCCACTAAAGAAGGCTAAGAAGCCAAAATGCATTTGGCACATAAATTATCCAGATGATCACCCCCCAAACACACACACACACACTTCCACACACCTGTCATTACAAACAAGAATGGAACTGTAAGGGGATTCCACGTGAAGTTCCTCACAGCACCAACACCTGTTAGATGAAAAAGGGGAAAGGATTACAATTTCCCTCTGTTCCTGCCCTGTCTGATTGGTCCTGCAGGGGGGCTTCACTCCCCAAACCGCTCCTCAGTGCTCATCTGTTATGGGGATATGTTGGTACTTGGTGTGTGGACACATAGCTGGATAGCAGGTTCCATTTGAGTGGGTTAATTTGCAAAGTTTTCTCTACATTCAGAAAATATTCTGGGAGCATTTGCTAATTCTGACACATAATATTTACAACAATAACTGTTCTAAGATGGAGGAATGATCCTAGTTGGCACAAACTGCATAGTAATGCTGTTCTTCCTGTGACAAAGTCTCTAAAATTGTATATGAAGCCTGTGTTTTTTTATTTTATCTTGTTGATATGCACCTTTGAATTCTCTTTGCTTTTTCACCGCTCATGGGCTGATGACTTCAAGATCCCCTCCCCTGCAACCTCTTTTTTATCCTCTTTCTGGTCAGTATGCTGCATGACTGACTTTTTCATTTAATATGTGTTCTCTGCTTTGGTTCATTGACCACAGAGTTTTTACATTTATACATTAAACCACCTTTTCCATTTACTGACTCAGTAAATATCAAAAACCTTGTAGTTCTAGTTATGCAATTACTTGTTATTTGGCCTCCCTTTACTTTAGAGTGGATATTATACTTTTTCTCATGCAAATATATATATTATGCATATGAATTTGATATTTAAAAATACATTTTCGCATATATGAAAATCCAACATCAACACACACACACAGATAATACATGCATTTATATTTGATGCTATGCACAATGTACAGTATCCTATGGTTTAAAATGATTAACGTTTGCACTGAATTTTTCATAACAGCTTTTTTTTCCTCAGCAGTTTTGGAACATATATTTCAGCAGGTGCCTCAGAGTCTGGAAAGGACAGCTTGAGGACCAGTTAATATGAGTAGTTAACACTAAATATAAAAACATCATAAGCCTGTTTCCATTGGCAGATAGTACATTAACATAGTACCTAATCTGAGATGACCATCTCTTAACCAAGGAAGTTGCAGATTTCATATTTGAAAAATGATGCTGTGACTCAATCCTGAGATATACTTAGGTTAGAGGAGGAACAAGAATAGCTAGGAAAAATCTACATATCAGCAGTAAAGTTGAGCCATCCCCAGTGTAGTGTGGGGATTTGCAGTGCAGTGGCAAATTCAAAAGTGCAGAGTCCTGTCATAATAGTCACAGCCACACCCCTTCACAGCCGTGCTCCCTTCTAAAATTATACAATCTTCTAAGATTATAGAAGAATCTGGCCAGGTTTGAATACTGCTTTAGAAGACTCTTCTCAGTGCCTAACACACTCCCCTTTCATGCTGATTGGCTCACATCTGTTTTTAAAGCCTTGAGAAAATCATGCTGCAGACATGACCCAGGTATGTTGTGCACATGAGGAGCACATGCCTCTGTGTGTGTTTGAGAGAAAGAAAGGAGCAGAAAGAAGCAGGTGGAAAGTAGAAGAGATGACCATTTTATTCCTCAATTCCTCCATTCTACTTCTTTGAAACAGAAAATCAAATACAATGTTATTCCATTGGTGGGAAAAGGTGGAACACATGCGGCTTCTTGCTACTTTCTTCCTGGGAGTGAATAGTCATTACTTATAGTGTTGTTTGCCATCAAAGAACAAACAGACAAGCATGCAAACTAGTAACCTGTTCTGACCTTCTACTCTTTGGTCCTCAGGGAAGCCTTTTAAAGAGAAAACCATTGATTTTTTACATCAGACAGTTATATATCACAACTAGTAGTAAATTGCCCATGATTCCCTGTATTACATTCCCCAGGGAGCCTTCTGTAAGGGGAAACCAATGATTTTGACTTTTCAGGTGTGAATTTACCCTTAAATTACCCCTTTTATAGTCTTAGTCCATGTAGCATCTATAAGAGAAAGCGAACAGAGGGGGGAACAATATCCTAATACAAGCTAGGCCTCAGTAAAACAGACTCTGTGCTTTGAGATCCAGCAGGAAATTTCATTTGGCAATATTTTTTGTGGCATTGTTGCCAAACTGACAAGGATGCTCAGGAAGCATAACTGATGAATATTCCATCTTTATGGGAGCCACATGTTTTGTAGGCTTCAACTGCAGCCTCTCCTTTCGTGTTCTCTCATAACAGCCTTACTAGATCAAACTAAAGACCTATCTAGTCCAACATCCTGTTCTCACAGTAGCCAACCAGATGCCTATCGGAAACCTGCAAGCAGGACCTGATTTCTTTTCAAACCCCAATAAAGCTCACAAAGGCTTTCAGCCTAAATGCTGAAATAAAGTTGATTCAGGGGATGTATGGAACAGGTGCCAGAAAAATAAGCATCCTTTTTTCTTTTAGTAATAGTTATTTCTACGTTGTTGTTATGTGCCTTCAAGTCGATTACAACTTATGGCGACCCTATGAATCAGTGACCTCCAAGAGCATCTGTCATGAACTACCCTGTTCAGATCTTGTAAGTTCAGGTCTGTGGCTTCCTTTATGGAATCAATCCATCTCTTGTTTGGCCTTCCTCTTTTTCTACTCCCTTCTGTTTTCCCCAGCATTATGGTATTTTCTAGTGAATCGTGTCTTCACATGATGTGTCCAAAGTATGATAATCTCAGTTTCTAGTGACAGTTCTGGTTTAATTTGTTCTAACACCCAATTATTTCTCTTTTTCGCAGTCCATGGTATGCGCAAAGCTCTCCTCCAACACCACATTTCAAATGAGTTGATTTTTCTCTTATCCGCTTTTTTCACTGTCCAACTTTCACATCCATACATAGACATCGGGAATACTATGGTCTGAATGATCCTGACTTTGGTGTTCAGTGATACATCTTTGCATTTGAGGACCTTTTCTAGTTCTCTCATAGCTGCCCTCCCCAGTCCTAGCCTTCTTCTGATTTCTTGACTATTGTCTCCATTTTGGTTTATGACTGTGCCGAGGTACTGATAATCTTTGACAAGTTCAATTCATTGTCAACTTTAAAGTTACATAAATCTTCTGTTGTCATTACTTTAGTCTTCTTGACGTTCAGCTGTAGTCCTGCTTTTGTGCTTTCCTCTTTGACTTTCATCAGCATTCATTTCAAATCATTACTGGTTTCTGCTAAGAGTATAGTATCATCTGCATATCTTAAATTATTGATATTTATCCCTCCAGTTTTCACACCATCTTGGTCCAACCCTGCTTTCCGTATATGTTCTGCGTACATATTAAACAAACAGGGTGATAAAATACACCCTGTCTCACACCCTTTCCGATGGGGAACCAATCGGTTTCTCCATATTCTGTCCTTACAGTAGCCTCTTGTGCAGAGTATAGGTTGCACATCAGGACAATCAGATGCTGTGGCACCCCCATTTCTTTTAAAGCATTCCATAGTTTTTCATGATCTACACAGTCAAAGGCTTTGCTGTAATCTATAAAGCACAGGGTGATTTTCTTCTGAAATTCCTTGCTCCGTTCAATGAATGTTTGCGATATGATCTCTGGTGCCTCTTCCCTTTCTAAATCCAGCTTGGATGTCTGGCATTTCTTGCTCCATATATGGTAAGAGCCTTTGTTGTAGAATCTTGAGCATTATTTTACTCGCATGGGATATTGAGGCAATAGTTCAATAATTACTGCATTCCCTGGGATCCCCTTTCTTTGGAATTGGGATGTATATTGAGCGCTTCCAGTCTGTGGGCCATTGTTTAGTTTTCCGTATTTCTTGACCAATTTTTCTCAAAATTTGGACAGATTCAGTCTCAGTAGCTTGTAGCAACTCTATTGGTATACCATCTATTCCTGGTGATTTGTTTCTTCCAAGTATTTTAAGAGCGGCTTTTATCTCACATTCTAAAATTTCTGGTTCTTCATCGTATGGTTCCTCCGTGAATGAATCTGTCATCCTTGCATCTCTTTCATATAATTCTTCAGTGTATTGCTTCCACCTTCCTTTTATTTCATCTCAGTCAGTCAGTGTGTTCCCCTGTTGATTATTCAACATCCATACTCTTGGTTTAAATTTCCCTTTCATTTCTCTAAACTTTTGGAATTGGGCTCTTGTTCTTCCCTTTTTGTTGTCCTCTTCTATTTCTATACAATAACTATTGTAATGGTTTTCTTTGTCCCTGCGTACTAGTCACTGTATTGTTGCATTTAGGGTTCTGATCGTGTTTCTATCTCCTTTTGCTTTTGCTGTCTTTCTCTCTTCAACCATTTTAAGAGTTTTGTCATTCATCCATTAAGGTCTTTCTTTCTTTTTAACTAGAGGTATTGTCTTTTTGCATTCTTCCCTGATAATGTCCCTGACTTCAGTCCATAGTTCTTCTGGTTCTCTGTCAACTAAGTTTAAAGCCTCAAATCTTTTCCTTATTTGATCTTTATATTCTTCTGGGATGTTATTTAAATTGTATTTTGGCATTATGATTGCTTTTTTGTTCTTCTTTAGCTTTACTATGATTTTCGATTTGACCAGTTCATGATCTGTACCTCAGTCTGCTCCTGGTCTTGTTTTTGCAGAAAGTATGGAACTTCTCCATCTTCTGTTGCCAATTATATAATCAATTTGATTCCTATATTGACCATCTGGTGAAGTCCATGTGTACAGTCGTGTTTTCGGTTGTGCAAAAAATGTGTTGGCAAGAAACAAATTATTGGCTTCACAGAATTCAGTAAGTCTTTCTCCTGCTTCATTTCTATCTCCTAAGCCCCTTTTCCCCACAATTTCTAGTTCTTCTCTGTTCCCTACTTTGCATTCCAGTCTCCCATTATCATCATATCTTCTTTTGGTGTGTGATCAATTTCCTCCTGTACTTCTGTGTAAAATCTCTCCAATTCTTCTTCTTCTTCTGTGCTTAATGTTGGAGCGTAGACTTGGATGATGGTTATGTTAATAGGCTTCCCCTTTTAATCTCACTGATATCACTTGCTCAGACCTTACATTGTAGCTCCTAATTGCTTTTGCTACATCACTTCTCACTATTAAAGCAACCCCGTTTCTTCTTAGACCAAGGATGAACTTCGGTGGTCTGCCCAAGGCTACCCAATGAGTTCACGGCTGACACAAAATCTGAATCCAGATCTCCCTGGTCCAAGCCAAAGTGCGCCTATGAAGATTGTACTGCTAGGTATTGCTCCTGGAGGTTAAGTATATTATAATGGAAAAATAAAACAAAACATAGTTGGCCTAGTAAAAAAAAAAGCTTTGAGAATTCATGTAAGCACATCCACAGAAAAACCAAGTTGATTTATTATTATTATTATTATTATTATTATTATTATTATTATTATTATTATTATTATTATTATTATTTACAGTTTATTC
Source organism: Rhineura floridana (assembly GCF_030035675.1). Lineage (NCBI taxonomy): Eukaryota > Metazoa > Chordata > Lepidosauria > Squamata > Rhineuridae > Rhineura > Rhineura floridana. The sequence goes on along the minus strand of NC_084480.1, from coordinate 60,082,070 downwards.
CTATACCACCTTTTGGCCAAAAGGCCCTCAAGGCAACTTACAAAAAATAAATACAAATACATCAAGAAAAACACTACAATTTACAAAAATTAGATAACAAAGTTTTAACATTATTAAAAAGCAGCAATAACAACTTTCAACGACAATACAATAACAGGCCGCACTTTCCTAATACTTTCCTAATAAATTCCTAATAATTAGATAATGTCTACTAGTTCTTATATCAGTATGTTGATATCAAAGCATGGTACCACTGGGGTGTCCTGCTGGTACTGCACCTGCCAGACCTGATACAGGAAAGGGAGCAGGAGCAATCCAGCTTTTTGCCAACATAGACAGTGTCCACGGTAAACAGTACTTCAATTTGATCACAGGATCGTCCAGCCCACAATCTCCCTGTCCTGGCTGGCCAGGCTGCTCTCATAGGTCATCGCAAAGATGGAATCAAGGGGCTTGAAGGGAAAGGAGAGGAAAGAGGTGGAAGCCTGCTCGGCATGGGTGGGTCTGCCTGTGGGAGAGATGGAAATGACGGGCTCTGAGAGGAAAGAGGTGAGAGGTGGAGGCCGGCTCAGCGTAGGTGGATCTGTCCACAGGGAAGGCCCCGGCACCGGAGCTTGTGTCGTTGGAGAGTTGGTGTAAGTCCGCCATCATGACTGGGCTAGACGACGAGAGGCCCAGCGGGCAGCAGAGAAGAAGATGTGGTGGAGGAGGGCAGGCGCCACTTGGTTGCTCTGGGGCTTTCAAAAGTAAAGGTGACACAGCTGCCCCTCCACTGGGCTCTGAACTGCTTCATTGTAGGCCTCATCGGCCTCCCCCAGCACAGGGTGACAAGTTTACCACAAGATAACCATATTTAACTATATTTTCTTTTGTCTTTTCTTTCTAGTACATGTTTGGGAGAGCTGCCGGGGAGGGGGAGGGGCAAGGCAGGCTTCAAACTTTGTGGGACCTATCAGGTGCTGAGGCCCTGTCAGTTACCCCAAGGTGTTGGGTGCTAATGCCAGGTCCAAGAAGTGGCCTTGAGGTTCTATAAGCATTACCTTCCCATGTGGTACTCACTTTTTGTATGTGACTCCCACACCTGGGGTTACCCTATGTGTGTGTGGATAGTGTGGCTCTCTCCCAAAGCATAAGCATCCCTACTCCTGGCACGGTGCTAGCCATGTGATTAAGCTATCCCAATCAGTGGGATACTTAAACATTGCTCAGGATGCATGGGACCACTTATCTAGAAGTGGCCACAAGCAGGGCCGGCCCCAGACAGGCCGGGGCCCTTGGGCACAAGCCTGCCCTGGGCCTTAGCGCTTCCCTTCCACGATTCGTGGCAGGATTGCTGCCGTGGATCACACAGCAAGAGCTTTCAAGCCCCCACCATTCCCTTGCTCAACCTACCTTTCTGGGCCGTGCAATCCACAGCAGCGATCCTGCTGCGAATTGTGGAAGGGGAGCAGAGGGGCCTCTGAGGGGCCCCTGTAGCCCTGGGGCCCTCAGCCAGGGCCCCAACTGGTGACCCTTTGGAGTTAGCCCTGGCCACAAGAGACTAAGGGTATCATGTTTTTGTGTGAAGCACACAAAACATTCAAGCAATATTGCATAATAAAACAAGACTGTTCAGCAGAGGCAGATTTTCTTGTGTACAATTATAGACACCTAAACACTAATGGCTCTGAAAAGTTGCCAGATCAAATACTACACACCTGGCATTTATTTATTCAGGGATTTAAAATGAAGAACATAGAATCCAGACTTTTACAATAACTGACTTTTTGCAAAAGGCAAGGTGCAGAAACAAATGGCAACACTCCCTTATCCTGATCAACCTCACAGAAACTGAACTGAACAGAACAGAGAGCAACTTGGGTGGGGGGAATAAATGTAATACGTTTTCTTTCTTGTGTCTTCCTTTCATAGAATCATAGAATCATAGAGTTGGAAGGGGCCTTGTAAGCCATCGAGTCCAACCCCCTGCTCACAGCAGGAAATCCACAGCTAGAGCATCTCCCGCAGATAGCTGTCCAGCCTCTGCTTGAAGACATCCAGTGAAGGGGATCCTACCACCTCCCTAGGCAGTCGGTTCCATTGCCGAACTGCCCTTACTGTCAAGAAGTTCCTTCTAATGTCCAATCTGAATCTACGCTCCTGCAACTTAAAACCATTAGACCTAGTCCTACCCTCTGGGGCAGCAGAGAACAAATCTGTACCCTCCTCTATGTGACAGCCCTTCAGGTACTTAAAGAGTGCAATCATGTCACCCCTCAGCCTTCTCTTCACCAGACTGAACATGCCAAGTTCCTTCAACCTTTCCTCATAAGACTTGTTCTCCATACCGGTTATCATCCTCGTCGCCCTCTTCTGAACCCGCTCTAACTTGTCTATATCTTTCTTAAAATGAGGTGCCCAGAACTGAACGCAGTATTCCAGATGAGGCCTGACTAATGCAGAATATAGTGGGACTATTACTTCCCTTGACCTGGAAACTATAGCTCTATTTATGCAGCCCAAAACCACATTTGCCTTTTTTGCCGCAGCATCACACTGCTGGGTCATGTTCAACTTGCGATCCACTACAATTCCAAGGTCCTTCTCACACGCACTACTGCTAAGCCGGGTATTTCCCATCCTGTACCCGTGCATTTTGTTTTTGTGGCCTAAATGCAGAATCTTGCATTTGTCTTTATTGAATGTCATTTTATAAATTTGAGCCCAATTTTCTAGTCTATCCAGGTCCCTTTGGATTTTATTCCTGTCTTCCATTGTGTTAGCTATCCCTCCCAGTTTTGTATCATCCGCAAACTTCATAAGGCTTCCCTCCACCCCGTCATCTAAGTCATTGATAAAAATGTTGAAGAGTATCGGCCCCAGGACAGAGCCCTGTGGCACTCCACTCGAAACCTCCTTCCAGTCCGAAGCAGAGCCACCGACGACCACTCTTTGAGTACGGTTTTCCAACCAGTTGTGAATCCACCTGACAGTATTTCCATCTAGTCCACATTTGACCAGTTTGCTAATCAAAAGGTCGTGGGGGACTTTGTCAAACGCTTTGCTGAAATCTAGATAGATGACATCTACAGCATTTCCACCATCTACTAAGCTAGTGACTCGATCAAAAAAAGAGATGAGATTAGTTTGACAGGATTTTTTCTTGACAAACCCATGCTGGCTCCTACTAATCACAGAATTGTCATCTAGATAGTTGCCAATGGACTCTTTTGTTATCTGTTCTAATATCTTTCCCGGTATTGAAGTCAGACTGACCAGCCTGTAATTCCCCGGATCTTCTTTTTTACCCTTTTTAAAGAGCGGGACGACATTTGCCCGTCTCCAATCCTCCGGCACCTCTCCCGTTCTCCAGGATTTCTCAAAGATGATGGCAAGAGGTTCCGAGAGTACATCAGCAAGTTCCTTCAATACTCGGGGATGCAGTTCATCAGGGCCTGGTTCCTAGACCCATTACCAATGTTGCAAATGAAAACACATATAAAATAGGAAATATAACAGCAACAATGTGGAGTGGTTTCCATCTACCCGCACATGAATGGTAATAAAACCAAAATTCAACTGAAACACTTGTTCTCAACAAGGCAATACAGGTTTCTCATTTCAGTTATTATTTGTTACTTCTTGAAACATCAGCTCCTTGGTACACGCCAGAGCTGAGAGCGATGAAACAAAATAGGAGGCGGCTTGAGCGGAGATGGAGACAAACTCCCGACGGATGCAATCATGCGCTGGTTAGTGCTTTTACCAAGCTGTATGTAGGAGCGGTGAGGGCGCCGAAAAAACAACATTTTGCTGCCACTATTAAGTCATCTCTTTGCCGCCCAGCGGAGCTTTTTAGAGTTGTCCGAGGGCTACTCCATTCTGGCCTTCAGGACACGGTAGAATCATTGGTGGCCCGCTGTTATGAGTTTGCTGAGCACTTCCAGTGTAAGATCTCATGCATCCGCCGGGACTTAGACTCCCAATTTATAGCGGCTGATCCTAATGAGGTGTCCGGAACACAGTCTTGTCATGTTTTATTGGATGAGTTCCAGTTGGTTCAGCTCGAGGATGTGGACAAGGTGCTTGGACAGGTACGTGCAACCACTTCAGTACTGGATCCTTGCCCCTCTTGGTTAATAAAAACTAGCAGGGATGGAACAGTTGGCTGGGCCAAGGAAGTGATAAATGCCTCTTTACGAGAGGGAGTGGTCCCTGGCTGTCTGAAACAGGCAGTGGTGAGACCATTTCTGAAAAAACCTTCCTTGGACCCAGAAAATTTCAACAGCTACAGACCGGTAGCGAATGTTCCATTCCTGGGCAAGATCTTGGAACGAGTGGTTGCGGGCCAGCTCCAGGCACTATTGTATGAAACTGATTATCTAGATCCATTTCAATCGGGTTTTAGGCCCGGTTTTGGCACTGAGACGGCCTTGGTCGCCCTGTTTGATGACCTATGTTGGGAGAGGGACAGAGGGAGTATAACTCTGTTGATTCTCCTTGATCTCTCAGCGGCTTTTGATACCATTGACCATGGTATCCTTCTGGAGAGGCTCGCGGAGTTGGGAGTTGGAGGTACTGCTTGGCAGTGGTTCCGCTCCTACTTGGCGGGCCATCTCCAGAAGGTAGTGCTTGGGGAACATTGTTTGACACCGTGGGCTCTCCAATGTGGGGTCCCGCAGGGGTCGGTTTTGTCTCCCATGCTTTTCAACATCTACATGAAGCCGTTGGGTGCGGTCATCAGGAGTTTTGGAGTGCGTTGTCATCAGTATGCTGATGACACGCAGCTTTACTTCTCCTTTTCATCCTCTTCTTGTGAGGCTGTCGATGTGTTGAACTGTTGCCTGGCCACGACAATGGACTGGATGAGAGCTAACAAACTGAGGCTCAATCCTGACAAGACTGAGATGCTGTTGGTGGATGGTTTCTCTGATCGGATGGTGGATATATACCCTGTCCTGGATGGGGTTACACTCCCCCTAAAGGAGCAGGTTCATAGTCTGGGAGTCTTCTTAGAATCTTCCCTTTCACTTGAGGCTCAAGTAGCCTCGGTGGCACGGAATGTGTTCTACCAACTTCGGTTGGTAGCCCAGCTACGTCCCTATTTGAGCAAGGAGGACCTTATATCAGTTGTATATGCTCTGGTAACCTCACGTTTGGATTACTGCAATGCGCTCTACGTAGGGCTGCCTTTAAAGACAGTTCGGAAGCTACAGCTAGTGCAAAATGCGGCAGCCAGTTTGTTAACAAGGACCAAGCGGTCCGAGCACATAACACCTGTTCTGGCGCGCCTGCACTGGCTACCAATATGCTTCCGGGCCAGATTCAAAGTGTTGGTATTAACCTATAAAGCCCTATACGGCGCGGGACCACGATACCTGTCGGAACGCCTTGTTAGGCATCCTTCCCTGGCTCTCCCTGTCAGGTTCCTACCTGCTCGTGGTTACTGCCTGTCTCTAGGCACCACCAGGGACTCCACCAGTCTGGACTGTCCTTTATTTTATTTTTTCTCTCCCCGCTCTAGCACAGATCTCAACAGATCCCCCTGCTAGGCAACCACCAGTCACGTCCTAATACTAGTATTCCCAGAGACTCTGAATACTGGTATTGTTATTCTCTTCACCACTGCCACCATTTGTTACAGTTCCCCTTCAGCCTTGGTCATTACCTTACCCTCCCTTCTGGTCTGTGAAACCCCAGTCAAGGATCAGGCCTTTGGTAAACTAAATTAAGTATTTATTAAAGATAACAAAGCTAACAAGATTAACAAGATTTCTTCTTAAAGCACATAAGCATATGGTTTTACTCAATACTAATCCGAACTCCACCTCCCTCCTTCTCCACTCTCTCCTGTCAAACAACTCTCTAAACCCCACCAAGCAACCCACTCAGTTCTCTTCTCCCCCCCTGATTCCACTCTCACTCTTCCTTTTATACGTTCAGCCATTTTAAACACTCAGCCAATCATCTAGCATTCTACTGCCCATTCACTCCCCCTCCTCTTTCACTACTTACCATATATCTTCTAAACAACCAACACTTACCATATATACATTAATATAGGAACATCACACGCCTCTCCCGATACGAACCGGCCCGTACACTACGTTCTACTACGAAGGCCCTCCTCCGGGTTCCGACTCACAGAGAGGCCTGGAGGGTAATGACAAGAGCTAGGGCCTTCTCAGTGGTGGCCCCCGAACTCTGGAACAGTCTCCCCGAGGAGGTGCGCTTGGCGCCGACATTGTTATCCTTTCGGCGCCAAGTTAAAACCTTCCTCTTTTCCGAGGCATTCTCATTTTAATTTTAATTTAATTTTAATTTAAGCTAACTTAATTTTAAATTTGTTGTAATTGATTTTAGATTGTTTTATTTTTATATGTCCTTGTTGTATCATACTGTGTATTTTATTGTATTTCTTGTGTTCACCTCCCAGAGAGCTATTGCTAGTCGGGCGGTATAAAAGTCTAATAAATAATAAAATAATAATAATCACATTTTTGGGAACTAAGGGCCAATTGACTAAGGATCCCATGGTAAAACTGGTTCAAGAACTCTATCACTTTGGACTGTAGATGAGGAGGTCAAATATTATAATCAACTCAGATTTGGATGATACCATTATTACAAAATGTGTTAGTGCTGTTGGGTTTTTAAAAACACATTTATTGATCATACACCCATATTTACATATTAGCTTGTATATTTTTTCTTCATTTGGGTACTAATTTGTTGAAGAGCAGGATATAAATATTAAATAGCAATAAATAACACCTTGTTTGATACACCTTCAGCGGAAAAAATCCTGCACTTATAGGAGTAAAATGAAAAATACACACACTTGGCAGCAGAGGTTGAAGATTCTCTGAGTTCTAATTTTAATCCTAAAACTGTCAATGCCTACCTTAATGTCTAACATTTCAATTAATCTACTTACCTAACTATCTTTTTATGAAATGCTTTGAAGATTATGAGAAGAGCCTTTTTTTTTTTTAGTTCTAACTATTAATATTAGTATTGCACAATTAAGTATCACTTCTAGGTCACACTCTTTTAAAAAAGGGCTCCATGCAGAGAATCCTATGATCTTGTAGATGGCAAAGAGCACACTATGTTGAGCATAGCTACTCCTTAACACTGTTTGCTCCCAGCCCGATCTTTTGGCCTGTTGCATCAGCAAACAAGCACAATGACTGAGGCCCTGATCTGACATCAAGTGTAGTGATTCAGGACTTTTATGATGGTGTCATTGTAGCTATGCGAGAGCTTCCCTAATAAATAGGACACAATAAGACCCTTACACAGGAGAAAGAAGGGCAAAGATGAGCTAAGATGTGGCAAGGTGAGACATAATTGAACTGGTCTATTAAGATTGGGGGCTTTGGGGAGAAGACGACCCTGGATAGGCCTAGGCGTACACCTGGGGAAGATAGGCCTGAGATGAGCCTAACTACAACCCCTGGTTTGGGCCTAGGACAGGTTGGGTAGGCCGTGAAACAGTGGACTTTTGTGTCCAAAGGTAGAGCACCCCTCATTTGCCCTGACCAATAGAGGCCTGGGTGCTAGGCCACCAATTAAACTGGGTAGAGTGACATGAGGCCTTATGGGCCAATGAAAAGTGGGGCCATCAGCCACATGTAGCTCGCCTGTGAAGGCTGGCCAAGGCACTAACCACAAGTTGAATCCAGGACCAGATCCAGTGCCATCCCAGACTAGGGTCAATCAGATCTCATCTGCACACATCTTTGGGAATAGGCCCACAGTGGGTTTGGGGGATACTGGGGGTGTGATTCAAGGAGTCCTGTAAGTGGAATATTTTTGGGAAATCTTGGTTTGGTAATTGATAAGGAGGAGTGGGATTTGAGGGCATCTGCCTTGACTGCAGTGGATCTGTTTGTAATACCTTAGGATTATTGACTGCTTGAATTGTTAGTTGATTTAGGGGAGTTGATTGGGATTCTCTTTGTAGTTATTTGCTTTGCTGATAGAGTAGTGATGGTGCCCAAGAAGGGAGTGGGGGGGGGGCAAAGCTCAAAAGCCACCTGCAAAAAAGCCTGAGAAATGGCCTCTGGTACAGAATTCCTTTTCTGAGGAGGAAGGGGATCCAGATATCAGGGACATCCTAAGTTGGTTGGAAGCTATGGAGCAGGCAGCAGGCAAGAAGCCTGCAAAGACTAAGAAAACATCCACTACACACACTTGGTTTGATATTTCAGCTGGTATGGATACTTTGGAGGCTTCCACCAGTAGAGCTCCCCTTCCCATGGTCGATATGGTCAACCTAATGGAACAATAGAGGAATAGTACAGGACCCTAGAACCAGACAGGGCTGAAAGCAGCACTGGAAGATGAGAACCTTGCATTTATACTCAAGCATGGGGAAGGTCAGCTTGCAGCCGCTCCCCATCATGCGGCTCCCCATATTGGGGGACTGCACAAACATGGCCATATTAACAACCAGTGGCTTGGGAGACAACAAAGGAAGACCAGAAGACTAGCGAGGAAGATAGAGACAGTATGGAGGCATATGCAAATTTGAAGGACAACAATACCTCATATAGTTCTAGAGGGCATTGTGCAAGGAACCCATGTTGCTTTAGACATGAATGTTCCGTATGTGGAGGAGGAGGGGCTCACTCCTTTATGACTTGTCCCAGAAGGCAGAATTTTAATGGGCAAGGCAGGAGACCCAGAGCTTCAGGACCAGCTCAGACCAAAGGCCCCCAGTAATTTAATTTTATCAGTGAGGGATGGAAGATGTGCTCAGGGAAAAAATAGCCATGGAAGTTGGGGAGGCAGGATACAGGGCCCCTTCTCTTCTCCCTCAATGCCGACTTTGCACACCTCTCCGCTGTTGTGGAACTGAAAAAAAGGAGTCTGGCCAATATGGATTGGTACATCATCATTCATACTCTAAATGTCATGGGCCCCATAGAGCATTACTGGAGTGATCATGAGAAGGCAGTCTAGGATCCTGGGGAGGGGCTAGTGGTGTTCAGCAGGAGGGGTCTGAAATAGGAGAAGGCTTCAGCACTATTGACAGTGACAGCTACAACTGAAGAAATGATGTCTGACAATGAGCCAGCCCCTTTTCCTCTCCACAGCCCTTCCTCATTGCCCAAGCCACTGCCGCTAGTGCCTCCTCTTGAGGAGGAGGGATTGGAGTCTCAATCAGAGGCAATATCCAAGGAGGATCTCGATGAAGTACTGCCAAGGATGTGCAGGCAGATGTGCAGGCACTCACAGATGGCACCAAGTTTTTGGCCTGTTTGTAGGAGTGCCAGTTTGCTAGCTGAGTCTCATTCAGAGAAGCCCTCTCCATGCAAATAGAACACCTGCCCCAAGTCTATTTAAAGGGTTTCAAGGGGCATGTCTAATTGCTGCAACAATATCTTAGCTTGAGTAATCATACCTCGTTATGCTGTGTAGAGATGCAGAGTTCTGTGTAATCTGTAAACTGATCTATGAAACACTCTAAGCTGAGATTTCACATCAAACATAACAGAGAAAAACACACATTAAGTCTGAATCTGAATCCAACTGAATTTGCCAGGACACTAAAGATGATTCAGTGAAAGATCATATTCCTGGGTATTTGTGCTAATTGCATTGTACATCATTTGACAGTGTAGTAATGGCACTTTTCAGGTGAATAGTGATTTCATAGGGTTCTGCGACCCAGGCAGCAGGGTATGGATCACATTTGAGGTCAACCTGTGTCACTCACATGGAGTTGTGGGGCTCAATGGGGGCATGAATCAGGGAGACCTCCTTCCTCACCTGAAGGGGTGTGACGGGGGAAAGAGGTGGAATTATGGCCACCTTTCATCCCTGCAGCATAGGCTTGCCCAATCATGACAGACTTAGGAGCCTGACAGAGGATTGGCATGTTTCTCACACATGGTTCCCCTATGCAGTTCATACGTTTTTAAAGTTGTAGTTAATAAAGTGGCCCTTGTTTAATAAATCACATGCATTATCTTGCCTCTTTATTTCAGGTCTCCTGATGCAAAAGCTTATATGCATGAAATATGATGGAAATTGCCTCCAGTGAGATGCAACCTAACAAGCAGTACTGCAGAATGGATCTGCTCCAATGTATGCACTTTCCTCACTTGGGGCACCATTTTATTTGCATTAGTTCATGCCATGGTGTGGATGTATAGAATCAAGGCAAGAGTGAGCACTTCTGACTGGTATAATTAAAATATATTACAAGAGATTATATATAAAGTATTGTACAAGTACTTCTGTCTAAAATGAAGGTATTCAGTACAAGTTTTAATTAAACCAAAGCTTGTGCCACATCAAGGATTTTCAGTGGTTGGAGTTTGCTGGGGAGCCATTTTCTGGGGATCCACTTTGGTAAGGATAACCAGGAACATGATCAGAAGAAATGACTTAATCCTGATTCTTATTCACATTAGAGAGCAGTATTCACAATAGCGGCTTGCTAGGTGGGGCAGAGTTGTAATGAGTTGCTGGTAGGTGAGCTGCTGTTGCTTACCAGTACGGAGAGGGCAAGGCAGAGGGAAGGATGGCGCAGACCAAATGCATTGTCAGGAGTGCTGGATTGACTCTGCCAGGACGTTTGCATTGCATGGACCTTCCCACCGCCTCATCCTCCCCTCCCTGATCCCTTCTGATAAGCAACAGCAAGTCACCTGTCAGGAAACTAGTGTTATGGCTCCACCCTACCTAGCAAGCCATTTCTTGAAATGCCACCAAATTCTGTTCTAGGCAGTATTTTGTATTGAATTGCAGTTATGCATGTGGCAGAGCAACTGCAAAAACTGCTATTAGCATCCAGTGGGTCTTATTTGTCAGGGTCTGGAAAGCTTAATGCAGTTGCCTTATTGTGTGTGGGTCGAGGGCTCTGTTCCAACATAGGATGCAATGTCTGCTGCATCACTGAAGCATCTGGAGCCTGACAAATTCCAATAAAATCATCTTATGTCTTATGTACCTAGTTGATTACTATGCTCTGCAGGTGAGGGCCTCCTGCAGATACCATCTTATTAGGAGATCTACTGTGCACAACACAGGAAGCGGACCTTTCATGTTGTGGCACCTACCCTTTGGAATTCACTCCCCTTAAATATTAGATAGACACCATCTCCTTTGTCTTTTTGGCACCTGCTGAAGATGTTCCTCTTTCAACAAGCCTTTCAAGTAGAGACCTTATCCCAGTCTGCATCTGTGCTGGAAGCTGTTTTTTTAAGATTTTTAAAAGATTTTCTTTTTATAAATGTTTTCTTTTTAAAGATGTTTTCTTTTTAAGATGTTTTAGAGATGTTTTTAATGTTTTATCACCTGTTTTCTGCCCTGGGCTCCTTTGGGGAGGAAGGGGGGAGATAGAAATTTAATAATAAATAAATAAATAAATTTCCTGCCAAAACAAATATGGGCTCTGGAATAGGAAGCAAAGTTCAGTGATCATAGGGATGAAAAATGAAATATTGGTCCACCAAACCGGGGAGGGACATAGTCTAGTGGCAGAGCACACACTTTGCATGCAAACAGTTCCAAGTTCAACCCCTGACATTTCTAGTTAAACAAATCAGATAGCAGATGATGAGAAAGACCTGGAGAGCTGCTGACAGTGAGAGTACACAACACTAGCCTAGATGGACAAATGATCTGTCCTGATTTAAGGCAATTTCCTGTGTTCCTTTTCCTAAGTAGAAATAGGTGGTTCCATTCATCTTTACTCATCATTCTGTGGGGATGAAGCAAATGTATTTAAAATGTTTATACAGGAAAAAAATGAAATAATGAATGCACCAAAATTTAATTTTTATGGATTTATAACTCTGGAAAAAGAAGCTTGAGAAAATAAGCTTAATGAATGCCAGATCATTAATTAATGAGTGCTTCCTTCTCCTGACCTACCATCTTTGTCAAACATTTATATTTTTGTTCTCAAGCTGTGTTTCAGCAGTTCTCTATAAATTAAGACAAAACTTTGAATCTCTGTCAGTCTAGTGGTGCTTCTTTAACACCTGTGTTAAGGAACAGGCAAGCATTTTACCATTTTCTCTAGGGAAGAGCTTATCTAGTTTCACAAGAGGGGTCTCCTCTCTATTTGAGAACTGTGATCTCACAGTCACAGAAATTGTTTCAAGAAAAAATATCTTCATATCCATTTGTCATTATTTCTTGCCGAAAGATACCCACACCATAACACAGATTCTACGCCACTTGAGCTGTTTGGATAGTGTCATTATACCGTTAAGTAACTAGGTGGCACTGAACTTCGATGTATCTGGATGGAGTGTTGTTCTGTTCCAACTGAAGAAAGTTCTTGTCTTGCTTTCTGACTGGTATGTTTTCTAAGGCTTCCGTGATACAACCAAATAAACATACACCAAGACAAGGCAGGCAAAGAAAAAGAAAAAAGATTCTGGCTGAGCGTAAGATTTATGTAAGACAAATCTGAACAGTAAGTGCAGTCAGATGCCAAGAAAATTGGCAACATCTTTTTAGCAGGTCAGAATTCACTTCTGATAAGGTCTTTTACGCTAACTTGTTTGGATTCTGGCCTATATAGTTTATTACTTCTCAGGACTGTTTCATCATGAAACCAGTTGAGGGTTTATCTCTCACACAAGATAAGCTTGTTATAGACAATCTGGTTATTGAATGTCCTCAACAAAGAACGATCTTGTTAATAGCTAGCCTGCTCAAAGATGTGTCACTTCAAATCCATCTTGTCCAAGATCTCAGCTTACACATAAATGACCTTATTTGTAGCTCCCCTTTTCCAGACTGATGATGGCTGCTCTCTATGGCGTCAACAATGTGCAAAAGACTTACTCGGCTGGTTGGATTTATTTTATGTAAAAATAGTTAGAATGGACTATTGAATACCAGTGGCTATTATTTTTCTCTCTGAGATCCAAAAGTTGCTGGGGGGAGTAGTTTTCCTTGAACAATTCAATATTTTAATAAAGATGAAAATGAGTTAAAATAGTCATCTATATCAAGAGAACAGAATGGGGCAATAGCATCCTCATTATATACACTTTTTCTTCTTTAAGTCCAATTGAGACCTCTTAACATGGAGGTGGGGTGTATGTAAAAATTAGGGGAAACAAGAAAGAAAAGACAGCCAGGATCATGATATGATTGTAGCTAAAAAGGATACTTCTACTTGAGGGTGCCTTTGGATGGGACATGTATGGTTTTTTTTTTTTTTTGCTATTCTCTGGGATGCAGCTACCTTGGAGACTGGAGTGAGAAAAAGGTGTTCATACCAACTCAAAAATATTTCTGTTGCCACTTGAAGCTAGACTACTGATTTCACAGAGATGAAACATACCACAACTCTATCTAAAGGCAGGCAGGGGGAGCCAGATTCCCTAGCCACTATGCTGGAGAGGGTCTGGCTGAGGCAGAGGTGTCCTTTTCCCCCCAATTCTGCCTCACTTCACCAACATCTGATGGCAGGGGAGTTCCACCATCTAGGATTGCCCCAATGCACCTTCCCAAATGCTGTGCAGAAGCTATGGCCAATGGTATCCTCACTAGAAGTAGCCAATTGAAAACCCTCAAATGGGGCATTTTGGGTGCAGGAAGGGGGTGGAGCTTAGCCAGCACAGGATTAGCTGCATCCTGAGCTGGGCCTGCTGCCATCATGTGATACCAGTGAGCCCAATCTGGGCCTTTTCACTATGTCAGCCTTGGAACTGGTGTAGCAAACAGGCACTTCCCCTGTCCCTTCCCCTTCTGCCCTGGCCAGCATGACCATTGGGATTGTGGATGTGATAGTGGCTCTGCCACTCGATTAAGCCCCGCTACTGTGGCCTGAGGGTTTGGAGTGCATTCTTAGTTACATGTTTCTTCTCCTAAAAGACACATGATTTCATCAGCAAAGGTTGTTTCACACAACACAGTACTGAGCATGTTGCTTGGGTAGTTCAGTTGATTCTCTTTTTTTTAGGCTCTAGGTCAGTGGTAAGACACATGTTTTACATGCATAAGGGCCCCAGCATCTCTATCTGGGCCAGAAAAGACCCTTGTCTGAAACCATCATCAGTGTAGACATTAAGCAAGATGGACCAATGGTCAGACTTAAAGTCATACAATCATAGAAACATAGAATAGTAGAGTTGGAATGGGCCTATAAGGCCATCGAGTCCAACCCTCTTAGTATAAGGTTGCACACTTACCTGGGTGTAAGTCAGTGAACTTGATTTTAAGTGGCACCTAGGACCTGGTGCAAGATGTAAATGTCAAACCAATCATAAACAGTGACAATAAATGCTATTAAATTAAACACAAATGTAAATGGCCAGTTGCTAAGAAAGTCCAACACGGTTACATTTGACTTCAAAAGAGGGAATTTCTCCAAACTGAGGTGATTGGTAAAAATAAAGTTGAAAGACAAAGTCCAGAGGGTCATATCACTCCAAAATGCTTGGGAGTTGTTTAAAAACACAATAATAGAAGCTCAACTGGACTGTATACTGCAGATCAGGAAAGGTACCACCATGGCCAAAAGGATGCTGGCATGGTTAACAAGCAGAGATAAAGAAGCTATTAGAAACAGGAAGGCTTCATTCAAAAAATGAAAGTCTTAATGTGGAAAATAAAAAAGAAACACAAACTCTGGAAAAACAAATGCAAGAAGACAATAAGGGATGCTGAAAAAGAATCTGAGAAGCACATTGCTAAGAACATAAAAACCAACATCAAACATTTATTTAAATACATTCAAGGCAGGAGACTATTTAGGGAGGTGATTGGACCCTTGGATGACAAGGGAGTCAAAGGTGTGCTAAAGCAGGATAAGGAGATTGCAGGGATGCTAAATGATTTGTTGCATCTGTCTTCACAATATAGGATATAGGGCAAATCCCTGAACCTGAACTAACATTTGCAGGAAGTCTGAAAATCTGAGGCAAATAGTGATGACAAAAGATGAAGTTCTAGGCTTAATGGACAAAATAAAAACTGACAAATCACCAATGGCATCCACCCGAGAGTTCTCAAAGAACTCAAATATAAAATTGCTGATCTTCTAACAATAATATGTAACTTGTCCCTCAGATCCGCCTCCATACCTAAGGACTGGAAAGTGGACAATGTAACACCACTTAAAAAGGTATCGGGGGGGACACTGGAAATTACAGGCCAGTTAGCTTAACATCTGCCATGGGGAAACTGGTAGAAAGTATTATTAAAGATAAATTAACCAAGCATACAGAAGAACAAGTCCTGCTGAAGCAGAACCACCATGGCTTCTTCTTGGGAAAGTCCTGTCTCACTAAACTATTAGAATTCTTTGAGAGTGTCAACAAGCATATAGATATAGGTGATACAGTGAATATAGTAGACTTTCAAAAGCTTTCAATAAGGTACTTCACCAAAGTCTACTGAGTAAGTTTAGCAGTTATGGAATAAGAGCAAAGGTCCTCTTGTGGATCAGGAATTGGTTGAGTAGCAGGAAGCAAAGAGTATGAATAAATGAACAGTTTTCCCTGTGGAGGGATGTAAAAAGTGGAGTCCCCCAAATATTGGTATTGGGACCTGTGCCTTTTAACTTGTTCATAAATGATCTAGAATTAAGGGTGAGCAGTGAGGTGGCCAAGTTTGCCAATGATAGTAAATTGTTTGGGATTGTTAAAACAAAAAGGGTTGCAAAGAGCTCCAAAAGGACCTCTCCAAACTGTGTAAATGGTAGTAAAATTGCAAATGAAATTCAGTGTGAATGAGCGTAAAGTTATGCATATTGGAGCAAAAAACCTTAATTTCACATATACGCTCATGGGGTCTGAACTGGCAATGACTGATCAGGAATGAGACCTTGAGGTCGTAGTGGATAGCTTGATGAATAATGTTGACCCAGTGTGTGGCAGCTATGAAAAAGGTAGATTTCATGCTAGAGAACATTAGGAAATATATTGAAAATAAAAGTGCTGATATCATAATGTTGTTGCATAAATCTGAGGTGCAACCGCATTTGGAATACTGTGTACAGTTCTGGTCACCTCACCTCAAAGAGGATGTTGTAGAGTTGGAAAAGGTTCAGAAAAGGGCAACCAGAATGATCCAGGGTATGGAGCGATTCCCCTGTAAGGAATGGTTGCAGCATTTGGAGCTTTTTCGTTTAGAGAAAAGGCGAGTAAGAGGTGACATGATAGAAGTGTATACAATTATGCATGGCATGGAAAAAGTAGATAAAGAAAAGTTTTTCTCCCTCTCTCATTACACTAGAATTCGTGGACATTCAATGAAGCTGATTGTTGGAAGACTGAAGACAGACAAAACAAAGTGCTTCTTCATGCAGTGCATCGTTAAACACCGGAATTAGCTCCCACAAGAGGCCAAGATGGCCACCAGCTTGGATGACTTTAAAAGAAGATTAGACAAAATCATGGAGGATAAGGCTATCAATGGCTTCTAGCCATGATTGCTGTGTTCTGCCACTATAGTCAGAGACAGTATGCTTCTGAAAAACAATTGCTGGTAGCTGCTGGAGAGGAGAGGGCTGTTGTCCTCAGGTCCTGGTTGTGGGCTTCCCATGGGCATCTGGTTGGCCACTGTGAGAACAGGACGCTGGACTAGATGGGCCACTGGCCTGATCCAGCAGGCTCTTCTTATGTTCTTAGGTTCTTAAGTAAATTTGTCATAGGCTTGGGCAGCATAATGACTCTAGAAGGGCTTATTTTATCATTATTATAATAAGTATTAGCAAAAATAGTATTAACATCCCAGCTGTATCTTCTCAAGCTCTCATCTTTTCCCTTGCCATCTCTCATCCTTGTGTTACGCAAAATATTCAACATCTTGTGGAAATATCAAGATTGCAATTCTCAAATACATAAATCGGTATTTCTATAACTTAAATGCTTCAAAGAAAAACATTGGGACTTCAGGGGAAAGGGAAAATAAAATAAACGGAACCTTCCAGCAACAGATTTTAAAGAAAAGGATCAAATATCCATTTGGTTCTGACAGAAAGGAAATATGACTAGGCTTTATTTTGCCTTCTTTCTATTATGTACACTCAGTAATCTATCCTAAGCCAAGTTTTAGAAGCTAGTTCAAAGCTGAACTGTCTTCCAAAACAAGTCTATCCATGTTTACTTGTAAATACTGTAGTGTTTAGTAGAGCTTACTTCCTGAAAGTGCAATCCTATGCATGCCTATATAGAAATAAGCCGATATGACTCCTATGGGGCTAATTCCCAGAAAAGTGGGCATAGGATCCCTCACTTTGAGACAATGGCTCAGTGCTAGAGTATATGCAGCATGCAAAAGGTACTAGGTTCAGTCCATGGCATTTCCAGGCTGAGCTAGGAAAGACCCTGGAGATGTGCTGCCAGTCTGTGTAAGCAGTACTGAGCTAGATGGACCAATGATCTAACTCAATATAAAGAAACTTCTGTTGAATTTGTCCATGTTTACTTATTTATTAAGTAAAGGTGGATTATGTATTATTTATACCACCTCCCACATCAATCTTGAAACAGTGTACAAGATTAAACATGAAAAAACCAATAAAAACATAATATGGTGTGAAATAGATGAAGCTGAAATTGGGCAGGAATAAAATAAAGAGAATGCAGAAGGTAATCTGCAGTGTTATGCAAAATACATGAAACACATAACACTGGTTCTGAAAAGTGTGCTATTTGCTGCTGAGCCAAAATCAAAGTCCTTGTGTAGACTTATAAAGCCATTCACAGCTTGGGACCTGGATATTTGAAGGATCACCTTCTCCCACACAAACCTGCCCATGTGTTAAGATCTATGGAGGACACACTCCTGGTAATGCCACAGGTTTTTGAAGCACAGTATATGGCAACTCAAGCGAGGGCCTTCTTAGTGGTGGCATCTCAGGTATGGAACTCTCTCCTGTTAGAGATATGGCTGCTGCCAATCTCGATGAGTTTATGGTCCCAGCTGAAAACATTTGTTTGCTCACATGTTACTAGGCATTAACTCTGGACCCTGTTGTTAATTATCATTTTAGCCTAACCCCAGCCATTGCCTAGTGGGGCTCAATGGAGTAGTGGGGCCATCTTTGCATCCTCGATCCTACTAAGCATGCTGATTGATGGGAAAGGTGTGGGGGGCAGGCTGGATTGGGCCTAATGTTGTTACATAACAGCAGCAGGGCTGGCTCAGGATCCAATGGTGGGTGGAAGGAGGAGTTCTGCACTGGTGGAGTAACATTTGACACTGATGTCACCCTGCAGGTAGTCAGCATGGATTTTGCGCATTCCACAATGTTAAATTGAAAATACCCCCCATGCCATTCTAATTCTTCCCATAAGCTCATTGAAAAACAAAACATTACAAAACTAATAGTCCTGAACTCAGAAACACTTGCTTAACAACTCTCTACATTTTCATGGTGATACACAAAACAGTCAGAGAGAATTGAGAGTTCAAAATGTCAATGGAGAGTCAAAGAGAGAGAGAAAAACCAGACCCCTTTTGGACTTTTTTCTGTCAGAGTTTTCATAATCTGTTGAAATTAATTAAAAATCAGCCATGTTCACAGAGTACCTGTAATCGTAATACTGACCTTGCCCCATACTCTGACCTTCATCTTCTGCAGTTTAAAAGCTAAAATAAATAAATGCCTGGCTGATTTTTAAGTAATTTAAGAAATTTTTGGCTTGAACTCAATGTTAATGTTCAGCATGCTCAGTAAGAACCAACTGTCAGTGCCCAAAAACTTAGACTTCCAGCTGCTGGGCTTGCCTAATCTGGGGGCCACACCCACACCAGACCTTTATTTCATGTAAGACAGTCACGGCTTCCCCCAGAGAATCCTAGGAAGTGTCATTTGTGAAGGGTGATGAGAGGAGACTCCTATTTCCCTGACAGAGGTCCAGTGGTCAGAGTGGTTTAACAGTCAGCTGCTCTGACTGAAGCGCTGTGAGTGAAACAGGGCATCTCCTAGCAACTCTCAGCACCTTTCAGTAACTACACTTCCCAGGATTCTTTGGGAGACATCATGACTGCCTGAACTGAAATGACAGTCTGGTAAGGATGTGGCCAGAGACAGGTTTGGTTTAAATTTGGGTGGGAGGCTATATGTGTCTGCTGTAGAATAAAAAGGTGGGGGAAACCCTGAAAAAGAATGATACTGTTCACAATGTTTTCCTTTTGGAAAAGAAAGGGGCTTCCCCTCTGCCAAGTGCCCACCCACCAAATCTCCTCCCCTCCCCCTTTCCTCCCCTTACTGCCTTCCTCCTCCCCCCGCCCCTCCCCCAGGTCAGTTTCACCTATCCTAAACATGATTGCACAGGAGTAAATCCCATTGAACTCAAAAAGCATGCAAATAATCGAACCTGCCCTTCCCTCCTCCTCCCTCCCATCACCTCCATTTTGCCCCTGCCCTCTCCCTTCCTTCACCTCTCCCCCTCCCCTTCTAATTTCCACTCCCATTCCTTCTGCTCCCCTCTCCCCCTTCTTCCTTCCCTCTACTCTCCCCTCCCCCTCCCCCATAGTCAGTTTTACCTATCCTAGCCATGATTGCACAGTAGTAAATCCCACTGAACTCAATAAGCATGCAAATGATCAATCCATTCTCAGCAAACATCCACAGGATCCCATTTCTTACCTCCCAGACTAAAAAGCAGAGAAATTCACCAATAGGCAAAAACCCTTGCGATTTAAGAACGTACCTATAGCCAGCAGATATTTCTATCAAACTTTAAAGTCACTTTAAATATGTTTGATTTATTTTGCAATTTTAGTGTCCTTTAGTAAATCATTTTCTTTTGCTTCTATTTCTGTGAATATGTGAAGTACAGGAACACTTTGCAACACTAAAAAAAAGCTCCAAAAACAATTGTGGAATAATGGCACTGACTATTCTGCAGAATAGTTATCAATGGACATGAGGAGTGTCTCAGTTTGTGCAAGATAAAACAGTGGGAGCTGAAATATATTCTAGCAAAATTCTAGCTGTGCTCTATGTTTTTAATTGGCCATGCCCACCTTTCCTTAAATGGAGCACTTTAAGCATAGCAAGCTGAAAACATGCATCTTGGGCAGGCCACTTTTGTTTTTTCCAACAACTAGAGTCATTGATTAAGTAGCAACATATTGTAATCCGTTTGATTTTACATCAAACTGCAGTTTCAGATTCAACTGTTAATGCACCCAAAATAGAAATAGAGAATAACCTCCAGTCTGAAACAAAAAAGACTATCCTCACCATCATAGGACATTGACCAATAAAAAGGCTTTGAAATTAATAAAAATAAATTTGACACAGATTTCTACAATGAATAGTGAGAGAAATATAATTTTCTAGGTTAGATTCTCTATAGAAACAATAGTAACACAGAAAGGAAGCAAAGTAAGAACACCAACAAACATACAAATATGTAATTCTCCATCTTTGGAGATGGCAGGTGTTGCCACCACTCACCATATGCTCAGAGGCACATGTTACCAAATACTTCCAAGCTACAAGTGGATTGGACTGTGAAAGACCAACCCAAATGGTGTTTGCATTTTGACGAATGTGTAGGGCAGTATAATATCTCAGAGAGGAGGTCAGGTCTCCTGCTCCCCTGGTGCATTTGCTATAGCTGCCCTATTTCTCTGCTTTTTAAAGTTTGATAGAAATATCTGTTGGCTATAGGTACATTCTTAAACTGCAGTGGGGAGGAGAGCCTCACTGGGAGTCCAGAGACTGTGAGTTCAAATCCCTGCTCGTGTCTCCTGGGTGTCAAGGGCCAGCTAAAGACCACCCCCACAGTGAGTGGCCTAGGGGTTACATGCCCTGCCACCTGTGCAGCCGTGGGCAAGTGGCATAGTCCCAAGGAGCCCAGTTGCCCCCCAACTGGCAGTTGTGAACAAGGAAGGGGCTGGCTTGTGCAGCTGTGGCAAGCTGAGTAGGCCCTAGCCAGCTGGGGAGGACTAGCCTCAGAGGGAGGCAATGGTAAACACCCTCGGAATACTGAATACCATGAAATGCCTATTCATAGGGTAGCCATAAGTCGGGATCAACTTGGAGGCAGTCCATTTCCATTTCAGTGAATAATGCTCAGCTTGAGCCTATGTGCTCCATAACTGGGAATGGGAAACCATGACTGCTAGATGGCACCAGCTTTATTATATGGTACCTTTGTGTTTGTGAGAGTGTCAGGGTGGGTGGCAAAATACACTTTCAGTCCCTAGACTATTGCCTGGACTCTGGAGAATACAATTCTTCCCCTCTGCCCCATTCCAGGAGCTTCACCATTCCATGTTTTCCATTATGTATAACAGGAGTAAGCAGGCTTGAGTCTGTGGTAACATTATTGTTGTTAATTATTAGGACCCTTGGTCTGCTGTGTGGAGCCTGGAAGACACAGAATTATAGAAGAGAGCTCTGCCACTTAGAATTAAGGACCAGGGTTAGGGATGGAAGGATTTGTCAATTTTGGTTCTCTCAGTTTCTCATTTTTTAAATCTTAAATTCAGTTCTCCATATTTCTGCAGCTCTTTGCGATTTCTTAAAAAAAATTCTCATGAAAATTATTCAGTATTTTAGTGCAAATTTCTCCTAATGAACACATTTTTGTATGCAGTATTGGCTAATGCACACATTTTTACAAGCATTTTTCCTAATATCATGCTATTTTGTATGTAATTTCCACTAATATATTCATTTTTATTTGTGCTTTCTTCTTATATATGCAGTTTTGCAAACATTGTTTGGTTGGAGAACTGCATTGCAAAATTTGAATATGTGCGAATTTCAAAGAATGACTGTGTTTCAGAAAGTGCAAATTGTTTCAGAAAGTGCAAATTTTATAGATTCTATCTTAAATGAGAACTGAATTTAATTTCTCCTCCATCTCATGTACTCAGCCCAGGAATTTGTTTTTTTTTGCACCAAAACTGAGCTCACTGTCCTTGCACACAAAACTCTGGGTTTCCTCCCAAAATTTTCTTTAGTTCAGCTGCCTAATTTCAAGGAAAACACTCTTTTGTTGCTGCTGTCATTTTGGGGTGTCAAAAGCTCTTGCCAATCTATCACAAATTGCCCAAAGATCTACCAGAAAATTCCAATCTACCTTCTTTCTGACTCTGATGTATATACATGTGTATACGCATCTCCACCAAGAACAGCTTTGCAAAGACAGTAAGGCACAGAGAAGCACAGACACACTGGTCTCAATAGTGCTTTCATCTGGATACAAAGAGTCTGAGGCATGATTGTCTCTCTCACTATATGATTAATTTAGTGCCATTTTCTCATATAGGAATCCAGGTCACACGACTCAGGACCCCTTCTAAACGTGTGCCAAACATAGCTCTGAGAGACAGAAATAAAATCATTTCTGACTTCTGCATCATCAACAGAATAATTAAATCCCACTTGCCGAGTCTTTTGCATAGGTGGTGATACGTTAGCGAGAAGAAGAACAGCTTGGCTTGCCTGGAGAGCGAGAGAAGCGTGCATTGGT
Source organism: Rhineura floridana (assembly GCF_030035675.1). NCBI lineage: Eukaryota > Metazoa > Chordata > Lepidosauria > Squamata > Rhineuridae > Rhineura > Rhineura floridana. Next base: position 60,059,664 of record NC_084480.1, on the reverse strand, counting down.
GGAGGTGGGATGAGAGGGGGGAAAGAGACCCTTTTTGAAACTCCGATGCTGAGCTTATGCTATATAGAAGGCAATGGAACAAGACACCCCATGACTTCATTTTACCAATATAGCTGCATTTTCGAGAGGCCCCTTGTTTACTGACTCAATCCGTTCTTCTCTTCCCTCTCACAGTCCCAAGCCTCCCACCCTCACATTGTGAGTAAGATATTTTCAACTTTAGCTCATCTTACTTTAAACAGAAGATGCTCTAAAGCTTGAAAGGGGGTGGGGAAGGAAAGGCCTATGCATTTCACAGATGCAATTAGAAGTTAGTCTACTGAAGAAGAAGGGGGGGAAGCCACCACCACCTCGCTTAAAAACACAATGGTCTTAGGCTTCCCAGAATATTGCACTCTCTGTAGGAGGTGAAGGCAAGAGGCAATTTATTCTGCAGCTGGTTTCGAAATAAACACAGCAATGGAAGATAAGGAGTGAAAGAGGGATAAATCCTCCTGTAGCAAACTTGATGGACAGACAGGCTGCCATTAACAATGCTGTTGCCTTTGTAAGTACAGAGTGATGTGGAGATACCCTGGCATTTATACTGTAGACATGGTCCTTAAAGATTTTACACCTCCAATTCCTTAGAATTATCAGCTATCTCCAGCCTGTCAGTCATCCTGGCAATCTTAGATTTTTAGCTTACAGGCCAGGCAGATTATTGACAAAGCAATTCAGGGTGATATAATACACCCTGACAAACAACAGTGAGGGGGATTGTGTTTACCACTTTCACCACACCACATCGGGTAAATTAATTCTTAACACTGAAAGTAAACTTTCTCGTGATAAGCATTTCACTGCCAGCACAGCATTGTTTTGCTGTACTGTACTACCTCAAGTAGAGCACTAATACACTTCTGTTGCAACTAATTTCACCTGCTCTATGCTAATAGAAAGAGGAAGGGATAGGTCTCCAACCCTGTATGTGACCAGCTGATGTATCTGTATACAAATACCAAATCACATTGCACTACAACAAAATTAGGGTCAAAACCAGAAATATTGTGCATTTAGGCTTGCTTCTCTGTCACTAGCCATCCCGGTCCCTGTAAAGAAGACAGAATTTAAGAATTAAACAAAAACTACTTGGGGGGGGGGACATTTTTGGTAATGTCAAATATGCTTCTTTTGAGACAATTTTCCAGCACAAATATGTGCTTGAGTTTACATTGCTATGTTGGTCTCTCACTCTCAGTTGAGTTCATTTGCTATCATTATGTAGCCAAATCTGACTGGCCACATGGCCTAGCCCAGTCATGGCACTTAATGCATCATTTCTGATTGACTGGGATTACACATGGTCCAATCTGAGAAGCATGGTCTAACTCAGGAATCAGTTGTCATTGCTTCCCCTTAATGACGTAATCCCATAGACCAATCTGATTGGCCCTGTTCATGGTCTTGTCTTTGCCTGAAAGATGGACTCTTTCCATATAGACCCAAATGAGACCTGCATTCATCTGGGAAAGCTCTGTTATCAGTTCAGCCACCCGCGGTGTTTGAGGGATAATGACATGTGGAAGCATCTTCTTGGTAGTAGCCCCTAAGCCTTTGACTACCCCTCTCTGGATATGTGTACATAGCACCTATGTTGTATACATTCACATAGGCTTTTGGGATGGCTGAATATGAGTTTTCCTTTCTGTATCTGATGCTGTATTATTTTATTTTGGATTGGTGTTTTACTTAATTTATGCTTTTAATTTATGCTTTTAAATTTTTTTTAGATATGACGATGTTTTTATTCTTACACTTCTTAATACATATTGTGGTGATTTTGCCACATTCAATAGGCAATCACTATTTGGATGTCCGGTGTTATCCACATGACTAATTCAGGAAGGACAAAGAATATGAATATGAACATGAATAGCTGGTGCAACCCCACTCCCTCATCCCCACATGCACTGAGCCCTGAATGCTTTATCCTGAGCTTCCTTTGTTGGAACCAGAAACTCTGAAGGGAGCTGGTAAGTGGGTTCAGGTGAATGTGCTTAGAAGCCCCTATGAGAGCAGGAACCTAAGACAGAGTTCCCAAATACACAGAATTTGAATGCACTTAGAAGCACCCTTTAGACCTTCTCACTCAACATGGGAAGGTTGCAGGAGGAGCATGCAGGGACCAGTGCATGTGGAAATAATGATGGTGGTGCTAGCACGCACTCACCCACTCCCACACCTCCTGCTTGTGTTTATATTGTCTGTTCAGGTAGCATGCTTGTGAGCAAAGAATTTTAATTTTCAAAGATTTTGCAAGATTGGTGATGTAATGGCATGTGAAAGTATTTAAACAAATTGGGAACTTCCCGGAAGGAGTGCTGGCTGGTAGTTGTCTCTGAGTGAGCTCTATCTCAGAGGAAGCTTATTTCAGTTAAAAGCCAGTCAAGAGGAATTTTTGACTGGCGTAAATGTTCTCCAAGATAAAAGGGGAACCGAAGAGATTATCCACGGAACTTCATTGAGCTGTAGATAGGTAGATTTGATCAGGAATCCCCCTGAGATAAGGAGGCATATCTAGCTGCGGAAGACGGAGTCTGGATTTCTAACAAGCTGTGCTGAAAGTAAGCGAGACGTTTTTTCTTTCTCTTTTAAAAACGTTTTTAACAAGCTAGCCTCCTTCTGTCTAAATCTTATCTATTGACTTAAATTACTATCATAAAAGAGACTTGTTTACGAATCAGCAACTCAGAAACTTGGGTGAGTCACACTTTTTCGCTTTATATAAAGTTAAGGAAGAAGGGAGCAATTTAAAGAACCTGTTTTATTTTTTTATGACAAAAAGCTGGCTTAAATCTGGAATTACAAAGATTAAAACGGATAAGAGGCAACTTATTAGATAAGATGATTTGATTATTTGAAGGAAATATATCTGAGACTATTTTTTTATTCCTTTTTATTTTGGATTATTATTATTTTTTTGAACGAATCTGCTGTTCGTGTATGTTACTAACTGCTGGATGCTGAGAACTGGATTTGTTTTACATTCCTGAATGTGCTGGAGATAAGAACCGTGTTGGTTAAGATCATATTAACAGGCCTGGAATATTAACTCTTTTGTTGTTGGGAGAAAAAAAGAAACAGTTTGCCTCTAAGTTTGGGAACATTGGCCAATAATAGAAAAGGTTTTCTTTCTTTCTTTCAAGAATGACAGCCAGGAAAGCAGCCAAAGTCTTAGAGCGAAGAGGTTCAACAGATACACAGGAAGGGATAGACATGTTCCAGAAAATTATGGAGGGGTTTAATGATTTTAAACAAGAGATGAAACAAGAGATGAAACAGGACAGACAACAATTTAAAGATGAATTTCGCAATATGAAAAAGGATTTTAAAGATTTACAAGATCATATCAAAACAGAAGTGGGTGAGATTAAAAATAACATTGGGCAATTAATACAGGATGTAAAAAATGTTAAAGATAAGGTGCAAACCTTAGAGAATAGAATAGATATTACAAATGTGGAATTGGAAAAAAATTGGACTATATTGCTTTTATGGAACTCAGAGATAAAGAATATTGCTTGAGATTCCGTGCAATTCCTGAGGAAACAGGTGAAGATATCAGAGAGAAAATTGTTAATGCCTTGGTAAAATCCTTGGATTGGAACGAAGATCGGATGGAATTTGAAATAAAGTTTATAGAATTAATTCCAGATATGCAGCAATGAAAAAAATCCCAAGAGATGTGCTTGTTTATTTTCTAAAAAAGAGGACCAGAGATATGGTTTTGCAACATCATTTTAACAATGTCTTCAAAATTGACGGTAAAGAAATACAGGTGATGAAGGAAATTCCTATTAGACTTCTACGTAAGAGAAAAGAATACGCTTTCTTCACAGAAAAACTTAAACAATGTAAAATTCAATTTAGATGGGATGTTCCAGAGGGAGTGATTTTTACATTTAGACAACAGAAGTATCGATTAAATACTGTTCAAAAAGCAAGGGATTTCTTGAGAAAAGCTTCAAAAGACATGGAAGAAGATAAACTCAAAGATATGGACATAATTCCTGGGAAACAAAGTCAACAGAAAAAGGTAGAGGAAGAAAAGGATGATGATGAATCAAAGGGAGCAACAGGTACAGATTTTTCTAAAATACATGCTTAAAAATGGATTACAAATATCTAACTTGGAATATAAATGGAGCTGATTCGTCGCAGAAGAGAAGGAAAGTATTTCATTATTTGAAAAAATTAAAATTGGATATAATTTGTTTATAAGAAACTCACATTAAGAAGAAAGACTCTAAATATTTAATCTGTAAAAATTTGGGTGAAGAATTTATTTCGGCAGGATTAAAAAAAAAATGGTGTGGTTCTTTATATTAACTCACAATTGTCTCCTAAATTGATATTATTGGATGATAGTGGCAGATTTGTGGGAGTTGAAATCACCATACAGGGTACAAAAATCTTGATAGTGGGCATTTATGCTCCCAATGAAGATAAAACAAGGTTTTATACTGGACTTATGGAAAAATTATCAGAGTTTGCATATGATCATTGGTGTGTCATGGGTGATTGGAATGGGGTAATTTCACCAAAAATGGATAGACTTTCTGAGAAAAATATTAAAGAGACACAGGGCAAATTGCCGAAGATCTGCTTCGAATTGATGGAAAATTTGGAATTGGTGGATGCTTGGAGATATATAAATGACAATGCAAAGGAATTTACTTACTTTTCAGAAAGACATAAAACATTTTCGAGGATTGATATGATTTGGATGTCTAAAAACTTAGTGAAAGACATTTCCAAGATGGATGTATTACCAAAAACTTTTTCGGATCACAATCCAGTGATATTGACTTTAAAAAAAAAAAAAATCTTGGATTTAGATGGAGACTAAATGAATCTTTATTACAGAATGATAAAATAGTGCAGGAATGTAAGAAGAAATTAAAAGAGTTTTTTGAACACAATTTACATAAAGGAACAGATGAAAATATTGTTTGGGATACAAGTAAAGCATTTATGAGGGGATATTTTATTAAATGTAATTCTGAATTAAAAAAGAAGAAACAACAGAAAATGCAATTAATCTTGGAAGAAATAAAACAAAAAGAGGAAGAATTGAAAAAGAATCCAACTAAAGCTTCTACTGTAAATCAAATTAAAATGTTACAGAAACAAGTGTCAATGTTGACAGTTAGAGAAATTGAAAGGAAATTAAACTTTGCTAAACAAAGGACTTTTGAATTTGCAAATAAACTGGGGAAATTGCTAGCATATAAATTAAGAAAAGAACGACAAAAAAATCTTATTTTAAAGATACAAGAAGGAGATGAGATGTTGACAGACAATGTAAAAATCCAAAGGGTTTTCCATCAATATTATTCAACTTTGTATAAGTGTCAGGAAATTCCCTCTGAAAAAATAGAAGAGTATATATCTAAACAGAATTTGCCTAAAATTACAGATTTTCAGAGACAAGCTATTAATGGTCCTATTACGTCAAGAGAAATATCTGAGGCTATAAGTAAAATTAAATTAGGAAAGGTGCCAGGACTGGATGGACTATCAGCAATGTATTACAAATGCTTGGAGGAGGAACTTTTATTACCTTTACAGTATACAATGAATTCTATTTTACAAGAGGGGAAGATACCGGATAGTTGGAAAAATGCCAATATAACATTAATACCTAAAGAGGAGCAGGATCTAACCAAAACAAAAAATTATCAGCCAATATCTTTATTGAATAATGACTACAAAATTTTTACAATGATTTTGGCCGAAAGAATGAAAATAATATTGCAACAATTTATTCAGGAAGATCAAGCGGGGTTTTTACCTAAAAGACAATTACGTGATAACGTCAGGAATGTTTTGAATGTGTTGGAATATCTAGAACAACGAAATGACATACAAGCAGCTTTGATTTTCTTAGATGCTGAGAAAGCATTTGATAATTTGAATTGGAAATTTATGTTTAAGGTTCTAGAGCAAATGGACTTTGGAGATAATTTTATAAAATGGATCAAATCGATTTATACATCACAGAAGGCACAGATAATTGTCAATGGGGATTTAATGGACTCATGTGAAATACAAAAGGGTACAAGACAGGGATGTCCATTGTCCCCTCTTTTATTTATTCTGGTTCTAGAAGTGCTGCTTAGAGACATAAGGCAAGACAAAAGGATTTCGGGAATAAAGATAAAAAAAGAGGAATATAAATTGAGAGCATTTGCTGACGACTTGATAATTGTATTAGAAAATCCCTTGGAAGGAATCAAAGTATTGATGGATAAACTAGAAGAATTTGGACCATTAGCAGGATTTAAGATCAATAACCAAAAAACTAAGATGTTGGTGAAAAATTTATCTTTAAGAGGACTTCCGGGAAGGGTGACTTCGCTTGTGCCTGCTTTTGAGACGGGCTCCCGCCTCAAAAGAAGCTTATTCAGATATAAATCAGTCAGAACATTTTTTTTTGACTGATGAAATTTCTCCCGGGCAGGGAGAAACGTAGAGATCAACCTCAAAAGCCTGTTTTTGTTGGGAGGACTGGATTTCATTAATTTATGAGAAAAGGTCCAGCCAGCAATGCCGGACGGACTTCCGAACAAGCTCTATCTGATTAATGCGATACGTTTATCTTTTCTTCAAAGAGAAAACGGACTAACAGGCAAGCACCCTTCTTTCTATTATTTTTTTTACTTGGTTTAAATTGTTGCAGCAAAAAGAGATTTGTCAAATGAATCAGCTTTAAAGAACTTCTGGGTGAGCTATAGCTCTTCTCTGTTATTCACGAAATTAACAGCTTATCTCTGTTTCTATTGCAAAAAGCTGTCCTGGAAGTGCATTCTAAAGATATAAACAGAAGAGGGATTTCTATTCCGAGGAACATTATATTGTCTGGGACTATTCTCTTTTTGGTCTATTTTATTTTGACGAATCTGCTTCTTCACGACGCCACTAACTGTTTTGATGCTGAGAACTAAATTTGTTTTGTATTCTTGAACATAGAGAGATAAGGCAGGCTGCTCTGTTTATACTGTGATGTCATCAAGCCTGGAATATTAACCCAATTGTTGCTGAAATAAGAAGTGGTTCTTCTTTATTTTTGTTTTGCTTTGTTTTCGTGGTTTTAAAAATGGCAATCAAGAAAGTGGCTGAGAATCTGGAAGTAATTATGTTTCAGAAAATAATGGATGAGATTGAGATAACGAAACAAACCCTGCGACAGGGCAGTAAGGAGCTGAAAATTGAACTGAGCAAAATGGCGCAGGAGCTTAAAGAAATAGGGGATCCTGTGAGAGAGGAGAATGAGATCAGAGATGAGAAAAGAAAAAATAAAGGGAAGATACAAGCCCTGGAGATTGGAACAAATGTGGAATTGGAAAAAGATCTGGAGTTTATGGATTTTAGAAATAAAATCTACTGTTTGGAATTTAACGTTATCTCTGAAGAAATTAATGAAGATATTAGAGATAAAGTTATCAATGGCTTGGATAATCTTCTGGACTGGAATGACGTGATGGAGCTTGATATAGAGAAAATCTATGGAATTAACTGCAGCCATGTGACAATGGAAAAACTCTCAAGAGATGAGCCAGTGCATTTTGTAAAAAAGAAGAACACAGATATGACTTTACAACAATATTTCAGCAACTTATTCAGAATTGATGGCAAGAAAATATTTGGGATAGAGGAAATCCCCATCAGACTCTTATTATATGACTATGGCTACAACAGCAAGATTATTATGGAATACTGATAATGGAAGATTGGACACTGAAATTACTGGACTTAACAGGACTATTGAAGATGGAAGATGGAATTAATATGGATAATGGAATAATGGCTATTGAAATTATTGGACCTAACAGATTTTGATGAGATGGATTAATCGATATGTTTATTTGGACTATGATTATGACCATAAGATTATTATTATTATTAACGAGATGGATTAATCGACATGTTTATTTGGAGAAAAATTGATAGATATATTTCTTAAAGAATTGAAACCTCTCTTTGACTTTTTGTGGAAAGAATAAAGTAATGTTTATGAGATTTGATGATTAATTAAGATAACTACTGGAGGAAAGTGATTTTATAATATAATTTAAGAGACAGGATTGTTATATATTGTAGACTTACAACTGATTTGATCTGCGACAAATGGGAAGTCAACATTTTATTTTTTTGTTTAATCATTTTTGTTTTGTTTTGTTTTTTGTCTTTGAATGTTTTATGATTTTGTTTTGTATGTTTTATGAAAATTTAAATAAAAATTATTGTAAAAAAAAATTATCTTTAAGAGATCAAAAAGAGTTAATGGAGAAGATAGATTTTAAAATAGAAGAAAAGGTGAAATATTTAGGTATCATTATGACAAATAAAAATTCAAAGTTGTCTCATAATAATTATGAAAAATTATGGACAGAGATTAAGAAAGATTTGTTAAGATGGGATAAATTACAGTTGTCATTAATGGGTAGAATATCTGTAATAAAAATGAATGTATTGCCGAGAATGATGTTTCTATTTCAAACAATACCTGTCATATCCTCTGATTTACCTTTTAAACAATGGCAAAAAGATATTTCTAAATTTGTTTGGCAGGGGAAAAAACCAAGAGTTAAATTTAAATTATTACAAGACGCCAAAGAAAGAGGAGGACTGGGATTACCAAATTTGAGACTTTATTTTGCTGCTTGTTGCTTAGTCTGGATAAAGGAATGGATTGTATTGAGGAATAAAAGATTATTGGATTTGGAGGGTCACAACCTGAAGTGGGGATGGCATGGATATCTATGGTATGATAAAGTAAAAGTTAATGTGGATTTTAATAATCATTTTATAAGACGTCCTTTGTTGAAAATATGGAATAAATACAAAACAAGGTTTTTTTTGAAAATACCACTATGTGTTTCAAGTCAAGAAGCATTTTATAGAAGAGAAATGGCTGGAAAAGAGAAATGGTTAACTTACCAAGAACTATTAGAAAATGTGCATGGAGAATATATAATGAAAGAGAGAGAACAACTAATAAAGGAAGGATATAGTTCACAATGGTTTGCCTATTTACAATTGTTAGAAAGATACAAAATGGACAAGAAAATGTATGGGTTTGAAATAAATAAATCTGATTTTGAAATAGGTTTGTGTACAAATGATGAATGTATAATTGCAAAAATGTATAAATTTTTATTGAAAATGGACATGGAAGAAGAACAAGTAAAAGAGTGTACGGTTAAGTGGGCAAAAAAAATTGGTTATAATTTACAAATGGATCAATGGGAAAATATGTGGAAAAAAGGTTTGAAATTTACATTATGTTATAATCTTAAAGAAATTTTTTATAAAATGATGTATCGTTGGTATATGACTCCAGAAAAGTTGTCAAAAATGTATAGTAATGTTTCTAATGTATGTTGGAAATGTAAACAACAAGAAGGATCTTTTTATCATATGTGGTGGTCGTGTAAACAGGCAAAATTATTTTGGGCACAGATAGGTAGGATGATGCAAAAAATCTTAAAGATAAATATTCAGTCAAAGCCAGAATTTTTTTTATTGGGTTTTATGGATAAACAAAAGGAAAAGAAATATGGAAGAATAATATTATATATGATCACGGCACAAAAGTGGAAAATGGAATCGATACCAACAATGGAAGAATGGCTATTGAAATTAATGGACTTAGTTGAGATGGACAAATTGACATGCCTTCTTAGAGAAAAAACGACAGATACATTTCTTAAGGAATGGAAGCCTCTTTTGGACTTTTTGTTGAAAGAAAAAAATGAAATGATGATAATGGGATTTGACGATTAATCAAGATAGACTATGGAAAAAAGTGAATTTCGTATGTTTTAGGGGACAGGTTTGATATATATTATATACTTATAGCTGATCTGTAACAAATCGGAAGTCAAGTTCTTTTTCTTTTATTTTTGTTGTATTATTTTTGTTGTATTTGTTTTATAAAAAATTGAATAATAAAAATTATTATAAAAAAAAGAAAGTATTTAAACAAATTGGCAAGCCCGCTTCCTTCCTTCCTTCCTTGCACTTTAAAAAGAGCCTCATGGCTCTCTGTCGCTTCCAAGCCTCATTTGAGTTTCCTGGACTATCCCTGGAAATCAAGAAAAGTTATAGGGTTGGGAAGAGCCCTGTAGCCAGGAAGGGGGCAAATGAGGGCAATGCCCCCCCTAGATCTGTGCTTCACCCCCCTTTATACAGGACGCCAGGGATTCCTGGTGTTCAGACAATCACTTATTAATAGCAGAGACTGAAAGTTTATTTCTATTGTATATTCTTAGAAGGAGGTGTGGCTGTGAGGGTGTGAGACAGCATGACATGATGATAGGACCCTGATGACATGATGAAGGGACCCTGCACTTCTAAATTTGCCACTGCACCACTGCTCTCCAATAGCCACCTGCCTAACCTCCAAAGAAAAGAGCACCCAATAGCCTTGTAGGTGGGGCGGGGCAAAGCTGTGCTTCACACACACACACGGAAATTTTGGGGGAAATTGTCTTTTTAATTTTTGACATGACGAACCATAACAACTTCAATTTATGACAGCTTGTTTTAAGAACAGAAGCAATTTAAGAATAGGACTCTCTGAAAAATTCAGTGAATAGAGCAGGGCAAGTGCACAACAAAATCCTAATCTTGAAGAGCCCCCCCCCAAGTCTGTTCAATCAAGACTTACCCTGATTTCCTTGATCATGGATTTTTTATGATTACCATATAATTACTTAAGTCATCCTGGAAAAAACAGCCTGTGTAGTACATGACTCTTGAAGAGTTAAATATTAATACTTTGTATCATGGGCCAGAATTAGACTCTTCCCCTTGGACTTTCGTTTGCTCTGCTTTTCATTTTCATTTGTGCTCTCTTCCCAGCCAGCAATAAAGAAGCATGTTTGTTTGCCTGCAGTAAGAAATAATAATTTGTTTGTTCTGCACTTATTATAAATGAGTAGAGCAGGATTGGGTGCTTATTACTAAACAGATCATTTCGGCTGCGTTCACACTGTACATTTATTCCACTGTTACTCCACTTTAAATAGTCATGGCTTTTCCCAAAGAATCCTGGGAAGTGTAGTTTGTGAAGGGTGCTGAGAGTTGTTAAGAGACCCCAATTCCCCTCACAGACCTGCAGTTCCCAGAGTTCCCTGGAAAGAGGGATTGTTTGTTAAACCACTCAAGGAATTTAACTATCTGAAGGGAATAGAGGCCTCATAACAACTCTCAGCATCCTTCACAAACTACACTTCCCAGAATTCTTTGGAGGAAGCCATGACTGTTTAAAGTGGAATAATAGTGGAATAAATGTATGGTGTGAATGTGGCCTTAAAGTGACCTGAAAAAATGGCTACCCTAAGTTACTCTTTACTATTTTAAAGCACTCATTATAGTCCCAATGATAGTGGCTATTTTGTCTTCTTTTTCTTGAGTACTTGATGGCAAAGGATGAAAACAGCCTCAGAAGAATAGAAATATTGTTGTGTAAACTACAGTTGGCTGGCTGGCTGCTGAGGCTGCGTTCAGACATGGAGCTTGTTGTGTTAGCTTAACGGATTAAAATGGTAGCTCTTCTGTTCCAATTTCTAAAATTCTTTTCACACAGCAGTACCTGTTGCATTAAGAACTATTGCTTTTCAGCCGATATACCAGCATTTTGTGCAACTGTCTTTGACACTGCTGTAAAAAACAGTGCCTTGTTTTCATCCCTCAACAGTTATACACATGCACACTGTAGTTCCCCCATAATTCCATGCTTGAGTTAGTGTCTGGACAAGGGTGTGTGTGGGAAAAAGGGGAAGGTGAATGCTGCTATCTGTGCCCATGCTGGAATACCAGTGCAATTTTCATGAGGCAAAAAAATAAATTGGTACATGCCTAAAGGGCAGGAACGTATTGCATGCTGGGATGCCTATCATGTGAGTGGCTGAAGCTAGCAGAAAACAGGTTTCCAAGCTTACAAATGAATTATTTCTGGTATTATTTATCATGAAAATTAGTGTGAAACTTCCACCATATTCCACTAGATTTCCGAAACTAACTTTTACGTCGTGTGAAAGGTCAAATATAATGCACAAATTACCAGGTAAGAAATAGTCGGAATAATGTAATAAAGTGCAGTGTGAAAGCAGCTCTAGGCTATAACTCAGGCCTAATCTGTGATTTTCCCACTATGTTCAGCCTTGTCAGGGTTTCTGGACAGAAAAATAAGCCACAATTTGTTTTCAATTGCTTAATCTGGCCTTTATATAGCAGGCAGTTAAAATGTTTTCCCTTGATTGTCCAACAGGAAGGAAAATTTAAAAGTCAGGAACAAGACTAGAAGGAGGGAGTCGTAAGGAGGAGTTAACAAACACACCCTATAGTATTTATTTTCTCTCTGCTCTTCCCTAAACTTGTAGTATGGACAAGTTTGTTTTTCAGGTGGAGTCTAAAACTGAGAGACCTAATGCAGCATCAAAGCCAAGCTCAAGAGTTCACTGTCTTTACCAAAGAAGTTCAGTTCATGAAGAAACAGAACACAGGAACAGACCACAGGTGAAAGAGGACTGTAGCTATAGGCAAAGTCAAGCTTTTGATTCTGGTATTCCTGAGGATCTCTCAAAAAAGGGCGAGAAAATACAACTGATTAAACTTTATTCATGTAAGTTAACACACTCTCTGGATGGAGGATAAACATGTGGGAAGATCACTGCTTTTCCCTTCCCCTGGCATGGCCCTCATGTCCTCTTCACCAGTGGGGGAAGTTGGCTGGTGCTATGCACCTCTTCCCCCCAAATGCCCCGCCTACAAATGTGGCTGTCCCACCTAACAAGGGAGGCTGGCTGGCTGCAGGACAAGTTGGGAAACCACAAACAGTGGTGAGATTCTACTTTAAGTGAAAAACAAAACAAAATACACAGCCAGAAGGACTGCAAAGCTACAAATGACTGTGAGATTCTTTTTGAAGTGCAGAAAAGGAGGGGAACTGTCACCCACTTCATAAACTTAACTAAGGTAAGGAATGCTCCCTCCCCAAGAATGTTGTGGATATTTTTACTGAGCCCACGAAAACTACTGAAACTCATTCCCCATTTTTGAGGACAGAAAATGGATCTGCAAAAATAAGGAGTGAGTTTTTCCCAACCCTTTATTGATTGATTGATTGAATGATTGATTGCGTTTGTATACCACCCCATAGCTGAAGCTCTCCGGGAAGCTTACAACAATTAAAAATATTAAAAACAAATATACAAATTTAAAAACACATTTTTAAAAAGAAAATTAAAAACACATGCTATAATTCCTGGGAGAAGAGGAAAGTCTTGACCTGGAGCTGAAAAGATAACAGTGTTGGCGCCAGGTGCACCTCGTCATGAAAATCATTCCATAATGTCAGGGAGATCATTCCTTTAATCATTTAACCATGACCAAATATGGTTAAACATTCCAAAAGTGCAACAGTGTAGATGGCACTTATGCCACCTCATGGTGTCAATTGTTAGTAAGCGCCAGACTGAGGACAGGATGTTCCCTAAGCCTGCAACAATCATAGCAAATCAAAGCTCCTCTCTGGCTACATGCTATAACAGCAGTCATCTTCAACAAGATCACAAGCAGTCCTCAGTGGGCAGAGTATCCTAGTAGTACAGGGATGGGGAACCTCAGGCTTGGGGACTGAAGCATCCCTCCAGGCCTCTCTATTTGGCCTTCAGGAAAGTTAACATTCATTGGTCCACCCACTTTTGTTTCTGGCTCTGCTGACCACTGGTATGTGGCCTCTGGGAAGGCTCCCTAGAAGGAAATTCAGCCCTCAAACTGAAAAAGTCTTTTCATCCCTGGAACAGAGCAGGGAGACCCAGGTTCACATACACACTCATCCATGAAGGTCATTAAGCTGATGTTGTCACTCGCACAACACAACCTATCTCACAGGATTGTTGTGAGCATACAATGTCAGGGCGGGGGAGAGTGTACGCCATCCTGATCTCCCTGGGATTAGGGTGGGATAAAAATGTGATAAATAAATAATTCATTATGTTTTGAAGAGAATGCCGTTGTTTCACAATAACAGCTATCCAGTTAGGCTTTTGGGTTGTTGTTGGGTAGGGATGGGGAGGGGGGAACTGGGCTTCAGTTCGCATATTAAACTGAATCTATCAAATTTGCCCTGTCCAAAACAATATGAGACCAAAACACAGCCATCCTTTGAAATTTGCATCAATCTTAATTTTGTTATGCAACCAACCAATGTTTACAAAAATACATATTTTAGGTGAAAGTGTACATAAAAATGAATATATAAGTGAAAATAATGTGCAAAATTGCATTATGATTAGGATAAATTGCTTGCAAAAATGTGTACATTAGTCAAAACTGCATACAAAAATGTGTTACAATAAATTCACATTAAAATGCTGAACAATTTTCATGAGGATTTTTTCTTTTAAAAAATCTAAAATTGCTGCAGAAATGTGGAGAACTGCCATCCCTAAATCTTGGTGATTATCTCCAATGTTGTTCTTCTAACATTAATGATTTAAAAACTATTTCAGCATTATTTGACAATATCTTAGCAATATTTGCCTGGTCAAATGCCCAACCCTCGTAGAGGGTGCGGGAGCAGGTACATTTTCTCCAAACAACCACTGCAGATCCTGCAGTGCCTTCTGTTACCTACCAAGCCTAATTCAAAGTGCTCCTCTTCACCTTTAGAGCCCTGAATACCTGAAGGAGCACCTGATCCCATATTTACCCCCTCAGACTTTGTGTTCTTTGAAGATGCTCTGCTCTTGGCTTCTTTTTCATCCAAGGTGAATTGAGCAATGAGAACGACCTGCCATTTTGTATAGTGGCTCCAACCATATGGGAGCCTGGAGTGCTTGTCTTGCTGGCTCTTTGAGGATTTTTCAAAGGATGGTAAACGCCATCTTATTAATGAAGAATTTCAGTCTGTGAGCGTCAGCTTTGATTTTGCTGAACCTGTTTTGTTTTTATTGGCTATTCATTGTATTTAACACAATGCGCCTACTATCTTTTCGGCGCCAGGTGAAAACCTTTTTATACTCCCAGGCATTTTAAAGTGTATTTTAACAGCATTTCTGTATTTTGGACGTTGTTTGGTTCTTTTGTTGTTTGTTTGTTTTGTTTCTTGATTTATTGTATTTATATATTGTGCTGGTTTTTATCTTTTTGTACACCGCCCAGAGAGCCTCCGGGCTTAGGGCGGTATATAAATTAAATAAAATAAATAAATAAATAAATTTATTATTATATGGTGTGTTTTTATACTTCTTACCTACCTCAGGCTGCAATCCATTGCTTGCTTCCCTGGGAGTAAGTCTGATTGAACTTATCAGGACTTTTTTTTTCTGAGTAGACATACATAGGATTTCACTAAGAAGACCCTATTTTTGAAATGGCTATTCTGGTGGGATCCATATTTTTAAAGAAATGCATTGCACAAAAGACCATCAGCACTAGCAAGCTAATTTCAGTCTTGATCTTTAAGAAGCCCCATTTCTTTCAAAGGCACTTCACCCCATGTACTCAGCAAGAATGTTTTATAGGATAAAAAAACAGTAGATCCAATCTGGAGAATCATGCCATTTGAGCTCAGTCAGTCTTCCACAATTCAGTTATACCATCTGGCTGCTGTACATTGCACTAAGCTCCTCAATCCAGGCAAATTCCAGAAACACCTGTACTCAAGAGATTCTGTGGCCTGGTAGCTTTGCAACAAAAAGCAAAGTTGTGAGAATATTGGTCACAGCAGCTCATTGTTAGGAACTGTCTGGAAGCGTCAACTGGTCTAAATTCAGCAGACAGACTTTTGTCTAGCACTTTCAAGTTGGAGCATATCACTCTGATTCTATCCTGTTTGTTCCTGAGCTCAATTCAAAGGACTAGTTTTTACTTTTAAAGCCCTAAATGGCTTAGGACCAGGTTACCATAGGGATTATTTGCTCCGAGATACATCTGCTTGGGAATTGCTGACAGTGCCATCTCAGGGCCCATGTCAAGTGAATGGTCTCCCAAACAAAATCCGCCAGGCTCCCTGTTGTCTTTTCTGCCAGAAATGGAAAATGCTCTTAGTTTTATTGCTACCTGTTTAATGTGTCACACGCTTCCCCCCCCCCAAAGTGTTGATTCCATTATATGTTTTGGCTGTTGTTTTTAGAAATTCTGTTAGTTATATTTGTATGGCTATATTGTATGGTTTTATAGTTATGGTATACATCACTCTGGGTACATTTATTTGAAGAGCAGGTGATGATGAGATGAAGAGGAGGAATTGTTCTGATTGCTTCTACCACCAGTTACAAAAACAATAAAAGTTGCTTCACAGTCTTCTAATTCCAGGTATGCCTGGGGTGCACTGGGATTTGTCTGCATGCATCAGAACAGTGCAGCTATTTGTAGATCTCACCGAAAATGTAAACATGATATCATAGCAGGTAATATATATAGATAATTTCAAATTAATATTCACAGATCCCAATTTCAATCTTATATTCTTCTGACAGTTTAGAAAGACTGTGTCCTAGTGACCAGGTGCAATGTGCACATCCTGTTGCTTTACTGCTGAATAAGCTGCTGGGCAAAGGGCAGCAATGCAAGAATTGAATGAACTGCTCTGCAAGCCCCACCAAAAGAAATAGATCCTTCTGTGTCTAATATGCCACAGACACTGTGGGAACTGCATTGCTTGTGTTATAACAATGATAATGTTGTGCAATTTTAATTATTTATAAGGAGATGGTGGTTGTTTCCAGCCCCTCCTTTTCTATTAAAAAGACAACTACGCACAACGCCTCAATAAAAATCTCTCTGATATACTGTGATTCTACTTCATCTTTGCTGTCAGCCATGTTACAATACGTAAAGACCCTCATTAGCTCACACTTTCACTTCCAAGGGTTGCTTTAACCGAGGGATCCGGAGTGTATTAACGACTTCTGGAATTAAGACACGGCTTGGGCAAAACAATAAATACCTTCCTCTTCTTAATAGCGCTCAGTAACAATGGTGCAGCATGTGGCTGCTTTGTGCTCACTTTTTCTCCACATGCATTTTAATTCAAGCAGAGAAAGCCAGACGTGCACTCTTGAGAAACACATAATGAGGTCAGGTGGAAAATCTTGTCTCGTTTCAGATATGAATTCAGTCTATCTGTCCTTGCATGCAAGACGGGATACACAGAAGGAAATGCAGCTGACATGCTTTAACTTCACTGACACTGAAAATCTATCTCTCCCCCCCGCCCCCATCTCTCTCTCATTTGGTGCTTTTTACTCGTCACATCGAAATTCTCCATTCTGTCTTTCACACCACCATGCTGAAGAGGAGCCACCCAGAATGTGTTGTTATTTTGGAGGTTCCCCCTTTCCCTTCTACCCCTCTTTCCCTTCTACCCCTTATCTTCTCAGTTAAATTCATCACACACTTTTTTTTAAAAAAAAGTGTCTCTTAATTGGTGTCTAGCACTGAGTAGGGAGAATGACAAGGTTATATCACCTCTCATGCTACTCCCATGCTAAAATCCTGGGAAGTCAGTGTGGATTTTGGAAGAGGGAGCAGGACAGCTTGCATTAGGAAAGTCTCAAAAAGTATACCGGTCTTAGAGTTAAAAATCTGAAGGAGTACAGTAGTTCACCTGTCACAAGCAGGTACTTTTGGTTCAAAACGATTCCCTTGAGCCATGCTATGCTGTTGAGTGGAAGGCAGAACAATGTGTCAGGACTTAGAGTGCAGTTCTTCAATGTCTAACACAACTATTAGAAAAGGAGCTTTAAAAAATCCAGTTGTCAGCATAATTTTAGTTTAAAACCATTTAAAAAGGATTGCTTAATTCCTAATTAGCCTCTTCAGTGCATTAGAATGTACATTTATATCCATCAGCAAAGGGACCCCATGATAACCTTTTAATAGAGTGTACCTTGTATATTGCTTCTTGTGGAAAATGACTTTGTAGAAAATACTAAATTAATGGAAGCCCTTGGCAGGAGTGAAGAAGAGTTGTAGAACAGTTTTTTAAAAAAGGACCAGCATTTGAGGCCATGGACTCAAGGCTCGTGATCCAGAACAGCCAAGAATAAGAGGAAGTGCTTTGGAGGCAAATAGTTCCTAATAGAGGAGCTTGATCCATGAGGGTGGAGGAGGTACTGCCCCACTGACCTCAGTCTGTCCTCTGCCAGCCCCCACCTGCTTGCCTTCTTACTTAACAACCAGTCCAGGGAATGGCACTGGCCGTCACCTTCCTCATCAGTCTCAGTAGTAGAACTCTGCAAGGAAGGAGGATGGGGACAAAATTAGAATTAGTTGGCTCTGCCTGTCACTGACTCTGGCTCCACCCATTGTTGGCCTCCCTGTCTTCAGCTCTACCAGTCTCAAGGGGTAGCAGCCAATACTGGTTCCTAACATTTCAGCAACCTAAGAGAATATTAACAAATGAAGATAAACCAATACCTCAGAGACAAAATGATGATGATATAGATTTGCTAGCCACTTCTCTGACTGACGTACAACACTGTTAGAAACTCAAATAAATATATTACACCATAAAACAAAACAAAAAACAGCAACCTCCATTGCTGGAGGTTTGGCAGGAAGCTTTGGCAGCATACTAATAACAAAATGCTTATGGAGACAGGCTTTCCCCTCCTTAGATATTTTGTAAACATTTTATCCAGAGAAAATTAGAAGCAAAATGCCATGGATAACCCAAGGCTGGGATAGTTATTTTCTCCCAGCTCCAAATTCAAAATTCTTTGCAAAGGAAACTGACAACATATGCCTAGAGAAGACTCAGACATGGATTCATGGTCCAAAATCATTTAGATATATTGCATATTGTATACGTTTACTTAGATTGTCAATACATTTTCTCTGGGACCTTGTAAGAAAGACACAAGCCTAAGGTGTCATGTTCATTAAAAGGTGTGGAACAAATACTGCTGCAATATTAAAAGGTGAAAGCCAACAGTGCATGCCTATGGGTGTGGGAAAATCAATTCCCTATACCTATAGGGCTATTGTGGGTATGCTGATAACTTTCAAATGCCCATTTGCCCTCACTTGCTTAGGATCTTCATTCCCTGTAGAGTTGCCAAGAAGGATCCTCAGTGGACTCTCCCTTTGGCCGCTGCAGCACTCTTCTTATTCATTGTGTGCTGCTAGCCAGTGTAACCAAGAAGAGCAATGTCGAGTGGTAAAGAAAAACCCTATCCTAACAGGCCATATATGATAAGCCAAATGGGAGTGCCAAACAGAGGGATCAGCTGTAGCTCACACTGCCATCTTAATATGTCCCTAAATATTTGTGATTATTATCTGACCAAAAGACCTAATTATGGAGCTAGCTTCTTGCCTGGTGCAAATCAGCATAGCTCTAGTAATGCTAATAGAAATGTGCTCGTATGCACTGTTTGATCCTGTAAGATAGACTGAGGAAACAAGCACATTTTGCTACCAGGCTGCCTTTTTAAAAAGAGAGAGAGATTAAATGAGAATGTTGTATTCGGGCTATGTTTCCTATGTTCCATAGCAGTCTCAGATTTCATATTGCATTGACTTGCACATATTTGCCAAGTTCATTTTTGCTAATTGGATGTGAAAACATGTAACTCAAGAGCTGGCATTGAATTAGAACATTTCATAGCAAGAAAATGATTTTCAGATCATATTATTATATAGTAAACCCTCTAATTAAACACAGAAGCTGCTGCAATAGCTGATAATTCAAGGAATATGGGAAAATCCTCTTAAAAGAAGCTTCTCCTTCTTTTTCTTTAACTGAGCCCTAGATAACTTCCACCCATCACTAGCCTAGTGTTAGAATAGTTCCATATCCTACATAATGGGAGCAATAGCTATTGGGAGAACTAGAGTCTTTTTGTCACCCTTTCAAGAACAAAAATGTCAACATTCCATAGCTGTAAACAGATACAGAAATAATTTTGCTAAACATTTTTTCTATGTTGCCATTTTGATTCTATTAGGACTAAATATGCCAGTGTTAAAGAAGCAGCTTTTATCGTAGCTATAGTGGAAAGGTATGAAAAGACAGAACGAATAGGAACAGAGCCAACAGATCAGATCATCCGCCAGCCACAATGATGTTGCCGCATGAATCCATAAATTTGCAAGTGAAAATTATACAGTTTCCCCCCCTTCATCACAGCTGTGCATTTGCAGCTTAAAAATATGTAACTCATCCTTTTTAAAATGGTGCACAAGTGGTTTTGGTTATCAGTTAAAATGTTCAATTAGTACAGCAAGTGCTTTAATGCGGAAGCCCTCAAGAGCAGGGAGTCTCATCTGGCTGCCTAGCTGGAAATCGCAGCCCAGCTGATTAAGTTGTCTGCTAAATGACAGAGCAAAAGTGTTTGGATTATTAAATGGTGCAAACTGATCAAAGTACTCTAAGACAAACCTTTTGGGCATCAGTTGACTTGCTATTTTATGTATTGAAAATTTTGCCCTTCATCAAAACATGGAGCAGAAGAATTAACCATTTGTTTTATACAGAAGCAGAAAACACTTTGGGATTCACCTCAACCACATTTACCCATCTATCAATGGAATGATATTTGGATGACTAATCTTGATCTAGATTAAGATTAACGTACACTTCCATCACTTTTTAAGCTATCTCCCAGATGTTAGTGCCCTCAATCCAGAGAACTATGTTGGCCCATTGCTGGTGATGGGTGGCAAGCTGTTCCATAGCTGAAAGCCCCAGCTGTTCACATAATACTCAGCAGCTGGATTGCAAAGAATATCTGTGAAGAGCTATACAAAATGACATCTGAAACATTGAATGTTGCATGATACATCGAGCACTGAAGGATCAAATCTTACATTTCCAAGGTGTGACACAGGAGAGGTCTACATAAACTAATGTTAAAAGTAGGTTTTGAAATTCTGTATTAACAGCATGTAATAGCTTCTATTCATATCAGAAGCATGCTATTTCTGTTTCAATAAGGCAGTTCCCAGCATTTCATAATACTCTAGTGCATAGATGGGGAACCTCAAGATGGTGTTGTTCTCCAGCTGTCATTAGTCCCCACTAGCAAGGCCAATGGTAAGGGATGATGGGAGTTGTAGTACAACAACAAATGGAGGGCCACAGGTTTCCCATCTCTGTTTTAGTGTGCCCGTGCAGGCTGAAGCAGACTTGATTTCTAATGGGTGTTTCCAAAGCAAGAAACACCAATCCATTACTTTCATTACTCACTTATACAAGTGAGTGATTAGTTATCACAACCTGCCCACCAGCCCTGGCAATAGGTGACCTTGCTACATTAACTCATTCATTCTTATGGAGAAAATTGCTGCCTAATCTGAGTGGGTTTGGGTAAGACGGTGCAGCGCTTGGTCCCTGGATGGAGAGAGGATACTGAGCAGCAATGTTCAGATCAGTGCTGCCTCCAGATAGTGGCTGGAGGTATACAGGACTAGCAGTGGGTTCACATCACCTCAACCTGCCCCTCTTTTCCAGTGGTCTCAGTGCTCACTCACAAATCAGCTGGTCATGGAAAGGTTGAGTGGTAAATATTTTGCCTGTCAACCAAAGTGGCCACAGGGGCTGGTTCCCCACCACCACCACTACCACCACCAGGCATTCTTTGTGGTTCACCTTGGGGAGAGTTCAGCAGGTAGTTTTAAGCATTCTACATGATAATAGCAAACTCAGTCAGTGCCCCTTGCAGACACAAATGGAGTTATTGGCTGACTGAGAAACAGGAGGTGTCAGCAGAAACCCCAACATTTGCAGAGGTACCAAAATATTTTCAGGAACACCGAAGGGGAATAACTCTGCCCCGAATGAAGGGCTGAGCCTGTTCAGTGGACACCAAGAGTCATGGGATATTGGCTATCAGTTGGAAAGATATAGCATAAAGCTAAGGAGAAAAGGGAGAGTGAATCAGGAACTTGGAGTTAGGGGTGGATGGACCTGTCTAGTTTCATTGTGTTTCCTTTTCACATGGGCCGCCCATTCTCTTCAGTCTGTTTCATCTTGTTTTTGCATACAAAACCCATTTTCCCCACTACTTACATTTTTATGAGGTGGCCCAAAGCAGGTGATGCTTATCAAATGGACTGAAAGCAATACTGCAAATGCCTTACAGCAAAGAAACATGATGATGTGCCACCTCTTCCAGGGACACTGTACAGGAAAAGAAACCTGGCTGCCATTGCTCCTAGGGATGTTTGCAGCTCTGCTTTCATCTCACAGTCCCTGGACTCTTACCAGTTTTTTAAAAAAAGAAAAATGTAAAAAGCAGCCTGCTCGGACCACCTCATAGAACTTCAATGGTCAGAGGAGTGGATTCTGAAGAGGAACAAATCTGATCTGCACACTAATCCAGGAGATGCAGATCAGTTGAGTTTGCCCCAAAATACATACTCCCCAAATTTCTCTATCCCTACCTGTGGTCCCCCAGAAGTTGTGAAACCCCTAACTCCCATCAGTGCCCACTAGCACAACCAATAGTCATGGATGGGTATGACTGGCTGACTGGCTGCAACCCTGAACAGGAACACTGTTGCTAGGGCAGGAGTAAGGCACCTCTGGTCCATAGTCCAATCGTGGCCTGTCAAGTGGTCCAATTTGGCTCACAAAGCCATTTCCCCAAAACCGCATCCACCTGTCACTCAGCTGATGTCACTAGAGGACATAAGCCAATGAGGAGGAGAGGGCTTGCATTCTGTGTTGCCTGTGCCCTCTAGTTTCCCAAAGGGGCCTGGTACGTGCAGCCAAACAGCAGATTTTAACCCCCCACACACACACACACTAGTTTTTAATCCCCTGCTCACTTTATTTTTTTTATTACTACATTTTTATACAGCACCTTAGCCGAAGCTCTCTGGGCGGTTTGCACTTGGAAGAAGGGTGTACCAGTTTAATTCTTGTTTCTTTATATAAGTTTCTTTATATAAGTTATATTTTTGAAAATCAGTCAATAAATGTTGAAAATCAGTCAATAAAAAGAAAATCCT